>NC_053023.1:559765294-559992364 GCF_003073215.2 Triticum urartu
CAAGATCTTTGGAGCAAAATTAAATAGGGTTGCAGTAGAAATCACAAGGCTGGACCAGAATGGAAAAGAGGTTGATTCACTCAAAATTTTCAAAGAACAGCACTAGGTTTTTGCATAAAGTTGAATCATATGCTACTACCAACCTCCCATAATTTTGGTGGAGGCCAGAAAGAAATATTTAAATGGGTTGTAGTGCAAATTGCACTCTGGACCAGAGAAGAAAAATTGAGTGTAGAGCTCAAAATATAACATGAATAAAAGATATTTTTGTACAAAAGTGATTTAAAAACATCACATGACATCTCCAAATTTTGGTTAGAATTTTAGGTGAATTTATCAAATGGTTGTAGTTCAATTATGGCCATATAAACCATTTTTTAATAAAATAAAGATTAAGCAAATTAATTATGTAATTAGTTATACTGAAAAAATCAAAGTTTTAATTCCTGGAAAATTTTTAATATAATAAAACAAGGCCAAAAATTTTGGGGTGTCACAAGTACCAAACCTAAAAATATGCACATGAGGATTTTTCCGGAATTGTTGTTTGTTGTTCCAGCCTCATTTAAACTTGCCTAGATAGGTAGTTTTCTTTTGCTTCACCCCTTGCCATGTTAATCAACATTTAAAATTGTTGGGTACATAAATGAGATCGAACTAAATAAACAAATGTGGTGCTTCGTCAATATGAAACTCGTTGCATATTGAGCTCCACTTAATTTGTAGGATTGCTTGTGCACTTTGCCATGCCATGCCTCATTAAACCGGACATGCACCATACTTGTTTGCGCATCATGCCATGATTATGTGATGGTTGTTTACCATGTTGTTTGCTTCTTTCCGATGTTGCTTCTTCGGGTTAGTTCCGATAACATCGCGTTTGTCAGGATCTGTTCGACTACGTCCGTTTGTCTTCTTCATGGACTCGTTCTTCTTCCTTGTGGGATCTCAGGCAAGATGACCATACCCTCGAAATCACTTATATCTTTGCTTGCTAGTTGCTCGCTCTTTTGCTATGCCGCGATACCTACCACATGCTTTATCATGCCTCCCATGTTGCCATGTCAAGCCTCTAACCCACCTTGTCCTAGCAAACCGTTGTTTGGCTATGTTACCAGTTTGCTCAGCCCCACTTATAGCATTGCTAGTTGCATGTGAAGATTGGAGTTTGTTCCACGTTGGAACATGGATATTTGTTGGGATATCACAATATATGTTATTTTAATTAATGCATCTATATACTTGGTAAAGGGTGGAAGGCTCGGCCTTATGCCTGGTGTTTTGTTCCACTCTTGTCGCCCTAGTTTCCGTCATACTGGTGTTATGTTCCTTGATTTTGTGTTCCTTACGCGTTCGGGTTATAATGGGAACCCCTTGACAGTTCGCCTTGAATAAAACTCCTCCAGCAAGGCCCAACCTTGGTTTTACATTTGCACTAACAACCTATCACCTTCCCTTGGGTTCTGCAGACTCAAGGGTCATCTTTATTTTAACCCCCCCGGGCCAGTTCTTGTTTAAGTGTTGGTCCGAACCTGTCAGCCACCGATGGCCACCAGGGGCAACTTTGGGATGGCCTACCGGAAGTTTGGACAATCCGGTGTTGCCCTGAGAACGAGATATGTGCAGCTCCTATCAGGATGTTGGCACATCGGGCGGCTTTGCTGGACTTGTTTTACCATTGTCGAAATGTCTTGTAACCGGGATTCCGAGTCTGATCGGGTCTTCTTGGGAGAAGGAATATCCTTTGTTGACCGTGAGAGCTTGTGATGGGCTAAGTTGGGACACCCCTGCAGGGTTTTGAACTTTCAAAAGCCGTGCCCGCGGTTATGTGCAGATGGGAATTTGTTAATGTCCGGTTGTAGAGAACTTGACACTTAACTAAATTAAAATGCATCAACCGCGTGTGTAGCCGTGATGGTCTCTTCTCGGCAGAGTCCGGGAAGTGAACACGGTTTCTTGTGTTATGCTTGAACGTAAGTAGCTTTCAGGATCACTTCTTGATCACTTCTAGTTCACGACCGTGCTTTGCTTCTCTTCTCGCTCTCATTTGCGTATGTTAGCCACCATATATGCTAGTGCTTGCTGCAGCTCCACCTCACTACCTCTTCCTACCCATAAGCTTAAATAGTCTTGATCTCGTGGGTGTGAGATTGCTGAGTCCCCGTGACTCACATATTACTTCAAAAACGAGTTGCAGGTGTCATTGATACCAGTGCAGATGATGCAGCTGAGCTCAAGTGGGAGCTCGGTGAAGATCTTGTTCGTTGTTTTGTTTTGTTTCTGTTGATCAGTATAGGAGCCCAGTCGGGGCGATCGGGGATCTAGCATTAGGGGTGGTCTTCTTTTATTTTGGTTCCGTAGTCGGACCTTGATTGTTTTATGGATGATGTAATGCTATATTCATGTATTGTGTGAAGTGGCGATTGTAAGCCAACTCTTCATCCCTTTGTTATTCGGTACATGGGATGTGTAAAGATTGCCCCTCTTGCGACATGCCTACTATGCGGTTATACCTCTAAGTCGTGCTCCGACACGTGGGAGATATAACCGCATCGTGGGTGTTACAAGTTGGTAATCAGCGCCTTCCCCGACTTAGGAGCCCCCTGCTTGATCGAATTGCTGGCGTTGTTGAGTCTAGAAAAATGTTTTGAGTCTTATAGGATTATATATATCGGAGAGTAGGATTCTTTTACTCCTCGGTCCCTTCGTCGCTCTGGTGAGGCCTCCTGACGTAGAGTTTTGACTATTCTCTTCTCAAATTTCATGAATTTTTTTAGGATCACGTCGGTATCTTGGAATCGTTTCGATGGTTTTGTGACGAGAACATTGTTCTTGGTGCCTCCTGACATTTAGGGGTTGTGGCAGTGTCCCGGGGAGTTGAGCTCTGAGGTGTTGTTGTCACAATTTTATCGTTGCAGTTCTGGAATACCTGAGTTTCGCCGACATCGAAAATCTCTTTTATGCAGTTGTTGGTGAGATAACCTCGACGACACCCAGTACTGGGGCGGGAGTTCGGGAGTATTGCAATAACTCGTATAACGAATGCTTTTCGAAGGTTGAGGTAAACGATTTCTGAAGGTTTCTTGGTTATGTGTTGAAGGATGGATACAGATGGATGTAGGATTTGCTAGTTTTGGGTGAGATATTATGCTTCCCCTATATCCCCAACACATGATTGCATAACCGGGAAGTTTCGGGAGTTTATAAGTGGGAATTCAAGTATCTCCTAGGATATCTTTCCGATAGATGTATGATATGAAATTGGGGTTCGACGTCTAGTGGTCCGCCTATCCACGGTTGGTTTTACAGTGGTGTCGTTGTGTCTTTAAGAGTCCTTGGCCATGCTGACTCGGGGATGCTTCGTATGTCATGTGCACTGCCATGTACATGATGGTGTTGTACAATCGAGCCCGTGTGGGCCCCACCACGAAAACTTCGGACGAAATCTCTATCATATGTTTGTTCCGGCTTATTCTGCAAGCCAATCCTTTGTTTTGTTTTGAATTGTGGTATTCGAGTTGCTTCAAAGTCAAATGTTGATTCCATGCCTTTTTACTCAGCGGTGTTCTCATATTCCTATGTGAATACAAATCCTTCTTGATCATAGAGCTTGTCATCTAAATTTCTTCTCAACCGGTGTGCTCCTCTTCAAGTGGATCCGATCATGTCAGTATTCGCAAGACCACCTTTCAGTTCTTCTCAATGGTGTTCGTTTCATCCGTCTTCAAGTTGACTTTGTTTTCTCGCCCTCCCACCCTTTTTCTTCAAGGACTCGGATTTCTTAATCAAGTATCCATTTTATTGATGGGAAGCCTCTCCATTCTTTTCCGTCAATGTTCATATCTGGTGATTCTCATGAAGATGCTAAGGAAGCTACAAGTTCAATATTCTTCACTCTTTTTCTTCTTCGGTGGATTCAATTCAGGCCTTGTCGATCATATTATTTCCTCGGTTCAAATGTTTTCCCATGCCGGTGCACTTCTTAATCATCCACTTCTTGTTATTCAATTGTTCCGGAGTACTGAAGATATCTCAGAAGACTCACGGTTAAATTCTCGATCAATTCAAGTTATTTCGAGGTTGTTATCTCATTGAAGCCATTTAATTCAACCGACGCAATCTCCCTTTCAAGTAATCGTTCAATGGTGTATCTTTTGAGTGGGCCCTAACCCACATGTCTTTTCCTAGGATCTTACCTGACTCCTACAATTTTCCCGGAGCTAGCCTAAATTCTTTCAAAGTTGACGTAAGAATGAATTATCATCGGTCATATGTATTTCTCCAAGATCTTTCAAATTCTTTTCATTGTTGGCTCAACCTCTTCGCTTTTGATTCTTCCGGAGTGTCTAGATAATTCATGGTGGTGTTTCTCGTCGTCATTCTCTGCATTTGAATACCGAAGAAGAGTTTCTCTTAAGTCTTGCTCCATTCTCTTCAAGATTCATGATTCTAGCTTGATGCCATCTTCTCATAATTGTTTTGATTGTGAGTATTCTTTTCACCTATCCGAAGCATTTCATGAGTTGTTTCCATTTCTTTCCTCCGAAGGCCATCTTTTCAAATATTACTCATTCTTAGCTTTCAGCTCTCGTTCTCCAAATCTTACTGGTACATCATTCAAATATTCTCTAATCAGTTCGTGATCTATTCGTTCTCATGTATCAAATACCCTCAAGTATCTTCATTCGTTCTTCATATTCTTCCCGGTGAATTGTGCCTTTGCTACATTCATTTTCTATTCTTACGGTGGTTCATTCAAGATTCCTTTTCTCTTGGTATCATATCGATTCATTCGTTCTTACAATCCTACCGGTGGTTCGTTGAAGACCTTCCCAAGTTGACGCTATATCTATCTTAATCCTTTCTATGAGAATAAGTAGCATGCCAAATCCATTGTTTGTCATCAATCTAATTGGTGAAGGATGAGCATAATGTAATTCTTATTCTTGTTTCAAACAAATGTTTCAATTCCTTATTCCGGTTTCAATTGCTTCATCTTCCTTTTCTGGAGTTCCAAGTTTTTCTGCTTTATCTCATCGCGAAGATCCATCTAATCATTGCAAGGATTCACCTTGTGTTTTCATGTCACAGCCCCAGTTCAGCCCTTGCTTGACTTTGCTTGTTCTTCATGCCATCATGTTTTAATTCCAAAGAAACTTGAAATGGGGATTGTTGAAACCCTAGCACCAAATGAAATTCACTAGGTTCAACTAAAAATATTCTCAGTGAATCCAAATGGTTTTCAAAAATGTTCATCATTTCTGGAAAATGCTGGAAGCAATAACCAGAGGTGTTGCACATTTTTCCATGACATATTTGGGCTCTGAATTAAATCATATTATATTTGCATTTGGGCATTTAAATGCTATAAAATATTTTAAATGCTCAAATAATCATAAACTAAAATGTTTACTGTTGGATATATTATAAACAGTAGCCATGCTTAGTTTCATGATTTTTGGAAATGTCTTAGACTTTTAATTAAGTCAAAACAATTGCAGAAAAATAGAAAACAGAAACAATTTAGAAAATAGAGAACAGAAACTTACCTGGGCCAACTCACCTGTGCAGCCACCTGGCGGCCCAAGTGGCCGGCCCAGCCCACCTGGCCCTCCCCTGTCGTCTTCCTCCCCGCGCCAATAGACAGCGCGCGTGGCCGAGGCACGCCGGCACGCGCCCGGCCACCTCCAGCTTCCTGCCGCCCCCCCACCCCCGTCTCCACCCTCTGCCCCCCGGCAGACTCGTCGGGGATTCGCGAGCTCCAGCCTCTCCCCGACCTCGTCGTCGCCTCTGCTGGATCCGCCGTGAGCTTCTACGCCGCCTCCCCCTCTTCTTTGCCTTGTTTGCGCCCTCTAACCACCTCCTCCACCAGAGCCGAGACGCTTCGCCGCAAGAGCTCGTCGTCGGCGTTGCTCCGGTGACCATTAGGTTGCGCCAATGTGCCAAACACGCCCGCCGCACCGCGTAGTGCCTTGCCCGTACTTCAGTTCGCGCTTTTGCCCGCTGCAGCCGCGCCCCCGAGCTCGGCCAAACTCCGGCCGCCGCTGCCATTGTCGCCGCCATCGTTCCGGGCCATCTCCGGCGAAGCTGAGAGCACCACTCGACATGAGCGAGCTCCAGCTACTCGTATATGGGCTCCGCCATTGATTTGGTCGTCGGAGGAAATTTTCCGAGCCTCGCCGCCGTGTCTGGCCTCGCCGGCGTCGAGTCGCTAGCAGGTTTGACCTGTTCGACCCGGGGTTTGACCTCCCTAGGGTCAACACACGTGGGCCCCGCCCCTGACTAGATTAGTTTAGGACTAATTACCCCCCCCCCGCTGACTCTGACAATGGGCCCAGTGCCTGTTAGTTTGATTAGTTAGATTTAATTAACCCTGGTAGTTAATTGTGTCACTGACGTGTCGACCCCACTGGTCAGGTTTGACCTGGACCGGGTTAGTTGACCTGCTGACGTCACAGTGACGTAGTGCTGACGCCATAACTCATTTTCTAGATTAATTATAATTCAGAAAATTCTAGAAAATAGTTAAAACTTCTAAAATTCATATTAAATCAACCGTAGCTCCAAATCAAATAAATTATATATGAAAAATTATCAGAAAAATTCAAGGAATCTGTTTATGGCATTTGCATGCATGTTTGAACAACCTAGGGTTGCTGTACAGGGCAATTGCATAATTGACATTTAAATAAGCACATATGGAGTTTGAATTTGAACCCTTGGTTCAAACCAACTTCATTTAATATGATTGCTAGTTGCATGAGCTCAATAAACAAAATATTTCCATGACATTATCATGCATCATAATTGTTGCATTGCATTGGTTGTGTTCCTCTTTTTTTCCGGTATTTGTCCCATCTTGATAGACGTGGTTCCGACGATGAGATCGATGTCACCGATAAAGAACTATCCTATCTTCAGAAGTGCCAGGCAAGCAAAACCCCCTTGTTCATTCTGATACAAACACACTCTCTCGCTCCTGCTCTCTTTTACTACATTAGGACAACAACGATTCAACTATTACATGCTGCGGTAGTTGAACCCCTTTCCTTTGCATGACCTGTCATTGCCACAGTAAATAGATGAAACCCACTAGCATGAGTATGAGTTGTTTGAGCCCTGATGTGCCTACTCATTCATGTTTTCTTGTCATGCCTGCTATTTCTTAGAGTTGTGTCAGGTCTGATTCATCAGGAATGAATTGGAAAGTTGTGAACATGCCCTACTGTGTGTGAGCTAAGTGTGTGAACACGATTTGGTAAAGGTAGCGGTGAGAGGCCATGTAGGAGTACATGGTGGGTTGTCTCATTGAAACCGTTCTCAGGAACTGAGTTCTGTATTTGTGATCCATGAAACAGCTACTACCACACATTGGGCCCTGAAATATGACCCCGCTCGACTTACTGACCCCTCTCATCCTCTGTCCAGGAGATGTAATTAGTTTCTGGTGTTTACAGGATATGTGTTGGCGGCCGTGTGTAGCGCTGACCCTAGGGGTGGGCTTTGATGCGGTAGATACACTGTGGCACGGTGTATCGGGCGCCCGTTTGGTGTCTCGGGAACCTGCACACATCGTTTGGGGCTGTGAGCGAAACTCCGGCCGGATCTCCTCGCGGATGGAACCCGAATAGGCGATAAACCTGGACTAGAGACTTGTGCGGTTAGTCAGGTCGTGGTCTACACCCACGTCGGCTTTCGCTTGAAGTCTGCCGAGCACATGTCGTGTGCAGACGCTAAGTGGTGGAAACATGTGTGACGAAGTACACCCCTGCAGGGTTATAAATGATCTATTCGAATAGCCGTGTCCGTGCGGTAAAGGACTTCTGGGTTGCCTATAACAGTTCATAGACAAGTGAAAGTGGATACTCTAAAATGCGCAAGATAAGCGTGAGTGCTATGGATGGCGTTCTCGTAGGTAGACGGGAGCGGATCCATAGTGGTGTATTGATTGGTGAATATGTGGACTCGTGTGCGCCACCTCAAAAGAGTTGCTTGCAGTCGTAGTTCAGGTTAGCCACTGAGTCAAAGCTGGCTTGCTGCAGTTAAACTCCACCACCCCCTTTATTGATACCGATGCATATGTAGATAGTTCTGATGTAAGTCTTGCTGGGTACATTTGTACTCACGTTTGCCTATTTTATGTTTTGCAGAGAGACGTCAGTCTCGCTAGTAGTTCCGTGTGGACGTCGATGTTTAGCTTGATACCTCAGCTATGATCTTGTGCCCTCGGCAGGATTTGGTAGATAGTCAGGCTTCTTAGCCTTTTTCATTTGTAGATGTCTGTACTTAGACATGTTAAGCTTCCGCATGTGCTTGATTTGTATGCTATGATTGTTGGGTCATGAGACCCATGTTTGTAATTTCTCGCTCCTCGGAGCTTAATAAATACTTGAGTTGTAGAGTTATGTTGTGATGCCATGTTGTATTTACACATATCGAGCATATTGTGTGTATGATTGAAATGCTTGGTATGTGTGGGATCCAACAATCTAGTTGTTTATCCTTGGCAGCCTCTCTTATGGGGAAATGTAGTCTAGTGCTTCCATGAGCCATAGTAGTCCGCTACAGCCCGGTTCACCAGAGTCCTGTTAGCCCAGCACTACTGCTCAGGACACTTGACTGGCTGCCATGTGTTTCACTTCGTTCCTGTGTGTGTCCCTTCGGGGAAATGTCACGCGGTGACATCCAGAGTCCTGCCTAGCCTGCTACAGCCTGGGTTCCCGGAGTCCTGTTAGCCCAGTGCTACAGCCCGGATTCACACGCTGCTGACCGACACGCTCGATGTGATTCATGTATTCCTGTCCCCATAGGTTAGTGCCGCTTTGGGTTCACGACTAGCCATGTCGGCCCGGGTTCTCTGTCATATGGATGCTAGCGACACTATCATATACGTGAGCCAAAAGGCGCAAACGGTCCCGGGCCATGGTAAGGCGACACCCACGGGAATACCGTGCGTGATGCCGCAAAGTGATATGAGGTGTTACCGGCTAGATCGATGTGACTTGGAATTGGGTTCCTGACAACTTTGGTATCAGAGCCTAACTGCATGTAGGATTACCAAGCCAAACTGGTCGAAGTTGAGTCTAGAAATGCTTTAGTTATATAAGGGAATTGATTGTGTGATGGAACGTAAGGCTCTTTTACTCCTTATATCTCATGCCATCTGATCTGAGTCACCCTCTTCCTTTCTACGGGGTTAAGAAACTAGGCCTTCTCATCTATCCATCAGGATGACGTGTTACTAACCCGTTGACTTATAGGATTGATGGATTCATGTCGCAGTCCAGTTTCCAGTACTTCTGTGTGTTCATAATTGGTCTCGGAACCTTGATATTGTGATGTTGAGTGGTTATGCCACCATTTTGCAGGATGTCTCAAATCTTTTTGAGCATTTACAGCCGTTATGCTGTCCGAGTCATCCCAGGTTTCTAAGTAGTCTAATGCACTTGCAAATCTTTCCTCCATGTTCCTGTTGTATTTTTGGGCCAGATTAAGCACACTAATCGGTGTGTTGAGGTACTCCGTTGCCTTGACATGTATGTTGGTGTTATTATTATGGCCCTAGGTGTTTTAGGGAGTCACCTAGTAATCTAGCAATGCTTTGTGTTTCCAGTGTGATGATTCTGGCCACCATTCTTGAAAGCATCCCGTGATGCCACTTAGTAGTAGGCATTCTACTCCTGGGTTTTGAACCCGAGGTTCACCTATTTCATGTTGTTAGTATTTGCTAGTTCCCTCAAGATATTAGTAACCCTGCGATAGTCCTCGAGGTCTGTGGTATATCCTTCTTCCAATACCATGAACCAATATGGCAAAATCCTTTGAACCAAAAGATCACAATAAGAGTGCTCTTGATGAGTTCTCCATTCTACATTGTGAATCTGCTAGTCCTACCTTTCTGCATGGGTTGTCCGGAAGAAATGTTGAGTTTTGCTCGACATACTAATCTGTGCATCCACAACTCAGAAAGTTATATGTTCCTTGAGTTGTTCCTCTTTAGTTGTATTCCGACCATCCTCTATCAGTTGATAGCCAAGAGTATGCGTGCATTCGTCCAACGATGCCTATTATTCTTGTGGTACGTTAAACCATTCTATTTCAGAATGACTAGGAGAAACAAACTCCAGTACCTCATCCATATCAAGGATTGGGTCAAAGTAGTTGTGTTCTGCAGATCAAATGCCAACCCATCTTTTGCTCTGTTCTACCCTGGAGTATTACCCCCTTTATGTCAGGATTGTCATGAGAATTGCACCATCTCTCATGAATTCTTGACGCAGTGATACTTCTTGCCATCATTTTTCATTCCTCGGTCCCGTGTTGTCTCAACCGGAATGCCGGCAAGTGAACCATGATGTGTAAAATCAATACTCCTAGCAACCGTGTTGCTTGGTAGTTAATGGACACTAATATCATTCTTAGTGTGTTGGTTATCGAAACACTATTCTAGGATTGATCGTGCTACCTTGTTCTTATTTCTGGTGCACTCTTCGATCTTTGAGTTAGGATTGAATCCCTTGCTCTTTTGATCACATCGTCTTGTCTGAAAAGCAATATTGTTCTCGAGCTTAGTAACATATCGGTGGTTCGTGATTTTCCGAATACCTTCTCGGAAGTATCACCAGGTGGCTCCCCGACTGTTATGTTGAGCTCGTGATCAAGTTGGTTTTCTTGTAAACCACCCTTTCTCCAAGAATCTGTGTTGGATAACCCTGAGCTAGTTGGTTAAGCTAAACAACAACTTGGAGAGTTGGAAGATAAAAGCTTGTCTGACTTAGTTCATGTTAAGGGATATCTTTTGTGTGTGTGTGTGTGTGTGTTGAAGAAAGATGGTATTGTCATTGGTTGACCCTCGTGATCAGTTAATGGACCTATCATCTTATCCAATCTTTGATTTGAGTATGGGCTATCATCAAATCAAGTTAGAACCAACGATATTCGTAATGTTGTCTTACTCGTGGTTGATTCCTCGAGCATACACCATTACATCCTTTGGTCTGACCAATGCTATCACCGTGTTCACATGATGGTGGAAGTCCAGTGATATGGAAATCCCGATGAGTTGCTGTTAAGCCCATCAGCAGCATTTTGTCTCCCCCATGATTCATGTTTAACATTAAGCTAGTATTGGCAACTTTGTAACCATTGCCTTCATGTTGCGTTCATGAGGTATATGTTTGGTGCAAGAAGTGGCTTTCTCCAAGTTCACGTGCATTAGGTGCAAGTTGCCGTCATGAATTCGAGAAAGTTAGTTTTGCTTCCTCGGGAATCATCCCAAGTCACTCATGCACGTGCGAAGTATACTATGGCTTGAGAGATTAGCTACCTCCATCCCATCGGTATTTCCTAGCACACCAACCCACTGATTGATTTGTTCAAAGAAAAGAAGTTCGTGCGCTAATCCTGAAGGGCCCGGACGGACATGCACAAGACTTCGTTATTCCAATGATGGTTCCCAACTAGAACTTGATAGTGTTTTTATTATAAGACTACTAGATGGCCATGTTTGTCTTGGACAACGTGTCCACATATATGTAGCAGAACCAGCTCATGTTTTGGAGTTTACTATCGTAGTTCAATTCCCGAGAATCTCACAACATCGTCTCGTCGGTTTGTGTTGCAAACTTTCTTCCGGACATGTTGTCTGAAATATCCTGTTACCATCCAGATCTGAATCTCAAGTAGATATGATGGTTGGAGCTATTCCAAGATTTATGATGTAGGTCCCGACAAGGTTGATGTTCTGGCCGACACACCTACCCAGAAGATCTATCGTTGTAGTATCTTGATTGAGCTATTTGACAATCTTCTCCATGAGGATTTAGTGCAACTTATTCTAGAAGTTGTTCCTCATGGGTTGTTGTGCTCTCGGTTTCCTCGATTATGCTAGAACCATTTAAATAGTGGAATCACTCTCTACTGTTGAGTTTACCCCCAGTTACTAGAATCATTCCCAACATTTGCATTTTGTTCCCAGCTTGCACCGCCGTTGTGCCATTCTATCTTGGACTACCTTCTCGGTAATTCCTGGTCAGGATCATCTTCAACAGTGGTACTACCATGGGTCCCATCCATTTCCAATGATAAGCAAAGTCATCCATTGCATTGTCTTCAACAAGGTAGTCCACATCATCCATCCTAGTCCGAGTATGCAATTTTTTCGAGCTCTTTCAAACAATCAATTGTAATTTGCCTTAAGCTGGTATGAAGAGTTTCAATGATCTATGGATCAAAAGTAATTCTTTTTGCCACTTAAGGGAACAGTCCAACGAGTCACCTTTCCCAAGGTGCCCCGTTACGGGATCATGGCAATTATTTCCTCCCCACCTTGACACCATCCACCATCTTTCTAAGCGTGGAATTGTTGCCCACCAAATCAAACCCTGTCATTGTTCTTCCATCCCTCTCGATGTGTTTTGTGTCTCAACTCGAGATGTTTCAACATCTCATTCCGCGAGTGATATTGTATAGCTCGATCTTCGAGAAGACCAATCCTAGTAGGGTTTCTTTTCGTTGTCATCGCGTGGATGAAGATCTCAAAAGCGAGGATGTCAAAATCAACGTATGCAATGAATCAACAACCTTATGAGGTGCAACCTGGATCATGAATATTATGTTAGCTTGTGTTCCCCCCTTCACCTTACCCTACGCTTGAATCTCGGGATGAGATTCTTGTTTAGTGGGGGTGAGCTGTCACAGCCCCAGTTCAGCCCTTGCTTGACTTTGCTTGTTCTTCATGCCATCATGTTTTAATTCCAAAGAAACTTGAAATGGGGATTGTTGAAACCCTAGCACCAAATGAAATTCACTAGGTTCAACTAAAAATATTCTCAGTGAATCCAAATGGTTTTCAAAAATGTTCATCATTTCTGGAAAATGCTGGAAGCAATAACCAGAGGTGTTGCACATTTTTCCATGACATATTTGGGCTCTGAATTAAATCATATTATATTTGCATTTGGGCATTTAAATGCTATAAAATATTTTAAATGCTCAAATAATCATAAACTAAAATGTTTACTGTTGGATATATTATAAACAGTAGCCATGATTAGTTTCATGATTTTTGGAAATGTCTTAGCATTTTAATTAAGTCAAAACAATTGCAGAAAAATAGAAAACAGAAACAATTTAGAAAATAGAGAACAGAAACTTACCTGGGCCAACTCACTTGTGCAGCCACCTGGCGGCCCAAGTGGCCGGCCCAGCCCACCTGGCCCTCCCCTGTCATCTTCCTCCCCGCGCCAATAGACAGCGCGCGTGGCCGAGGCACGCCGGCACGCGCCCGACCACCTCCTGCTTCCCGCCGCTTCCCCCTCATCGCCCCGGGCCTCCCTCGCGACGCCACGCAGTCCCGACCCCTCTCTCACTCTCTCAAGCGCTTTCCCCCCTCCTCTGCTCTCTTCCCGAACGGAGCCCGTCGCCGCCGCTCGCCGTTCCTGCGGCCACCGGCCACCCCTCGCCCTGCCGCTGAGCTCAGGAGCTCCGCCTCGACCCCCTCTCCCTCCCCACCGAGCCACGCCCTCCGGAAGCCCTGCAGCGTCGTCCCCAACCTCGTCTTCAACCTCTGACCGCCGGCAGACTCGTCGGGGATTCGCGAGCTCCAGCCTCTCCCCGACCTCGTCGTCGCCTCTGCTGGATCCGCCGTGAGCTTCTACGCCGCCTCCCCCTCTTCTTTGCCTTGTTTGCGCCCTCTAACCACCTCCTCCACCAGAGCCGAGACGCTTCGCCGCAAGAGCTCGTCGCCGGCGTTGCTCCGGTGACCATTAGGTTGCGCCAATGTGCC
Organism: Triticum urartu; assembly: GCF_003073215.2. Classification (NCBI taxonomy): domain Eukaryota; kingdom Viridiplantae; phylum Streptophyta; class Magnoliopsida; order Poales; family Poaceae; genus Triticum; species Triticum urartu. The sequence continues at coordinate 559,779,081 of NC_053023.1, forward strand.
AAACACGCCCGCCGCACCGCGTAGTGCCTTGCCCGCACTTCAGTTCGCGCTTTTGCCCGCTGCAGCCGCGCCCCCGAGCTCGGCCAAACTCCGGCCGCCGCTGCCATTGTCGCCGCCATCGTTCCGGGCCATCTCCGGCGAAGCTGAGAGCACCACTCGACATGCGCGAGCTCCAGCTACTCGTATATGGGCTCCGCCATTGATTTGGTCGTCGGAGGAAGTTTTCCGAGCCTCGCCGCCGTGTCTGGCCTCGCCGGCGTCGAGTCGCCGGTAGGTTTGACCTGTTCGACCAGGGGTTTGACCTCCCTAGGGTCAACACACGTGGGCCCCGCCCCTGACTAGATTAGTTTAGGACTAATTACCCCCCCCCCCGCTGACTCTGACAGTGGGCCCAGTGGCTGTTAGTTTGATTAGTTAGATTTAATTAACCCTGGTAGTTAATTGTGTCACTGACGTGTCGACCCCACTGGTCAGGTTTGACCTGGACCGGGTTAGTTGACCTGCTGACGTCACAGTGACGTAGTGCTGACGCCATAACTCATTTTCTAGATTAATTATAATTCAGAAAATTCTAGAAAATAGTTAAAACTTCTAAAATTCATATTAAATCAACCGTAGCTCCAAATCAAATAAATTATATATGAAAAATTATCAGAAAAATTCAAGGAATCTGTTTATGGCATTTGCATGCATGTTTGAACAACCTAGGGTTGCTGTACAGGGCAATTGCATAATTGACATTTAAATAAGCACATATGGAGTTTGAATTTGAACCCTTGGTTCAAACCAACTTCATTTAATATGATTGCTAGTTGCATGAGCTCAATAAACAAAATATTTCCATGACATTATCATGCATCATAATTGTTGCATTGCATTGGTTGTGTTCCTCTTTTTTTCCGGTATTTGTCCCATCTTGATAGACGTGGTTCCGACGATGAGATCGATGTCACCGATAAAGAACTATCCTATCTTCAGAAGTGCCAGGCAAGCAAAACCCCCTTGTTCATTCTGATACAAACACACTCTCTCGCTCCTGCTCTCTTTTACTACATTAGGACAACAACGATTCAACTATTACATGCTGCGGTAGTTGAACCCCTTTCCTTTGCATGACCTGTCATTGCCACAGTAAATAGATGAAACCCACTAGCATGAGTATGAGTTGTTTGAGCCCTGATGTGCCTACTCATTCATGTTTTCTTGTCATGCCTGCTATTTCTTAGAGTTGTGTCAGGTCTGATTCATCAGGAATGAATTGGAAAGTTGTGAACATGCCCTACTGTGTGTGAGCTAAGTGTGTGAACACGATTTGGTAAAGGTAGCGGTGAGAGGCCATGTAGGAGTACATGGTGGGTTGTCTCATTGAAACCGTTCTCAGGAACTGAGTTCTGTATTTGTGATCCATGAAACAGCTACTACCACACATTGGGCCCTGAAATATGACCCCGCTCGACTTACTGACCCCTCTCATCCTCTGTCCAGGAGATGTAATTAGTTTCTGGTGTTTACAGGATATGTGTTGGCGGCCGTGTGTAGCGCTGACCCTAGGGGTGGGCTTTGATGCGGTAGATACACTGTGGCACGGTGTATCGGGCGCCCGTTTGGTGTCTCGGGAATCCTGCACACATCGTTTGGGGCTGTGAGCGAAACTCCGGCCGGATCTCCTCGCGGATGGAACCCGAATAGGCGATAAACCTGGACTAGAGACTTGTGCGGTTAGTCAGGTCGTGGTCTACACCCACGTCGGTTTTCACTTGAAGTCTGCCGAGCACATGTCGTGTGCAGGCGCTAAGTGGTGGAAACATGTGTGACGAAGTACACCCCTGCAGGGTATAAAACTATTCAAATAGCCGCGTCCGCGGTAAAGGACTTCTGGGTTGCCTATAACAGTTCATAGACAAGTGAAAGTGGATACTCTAAAATGCGCAAGATAAGCGTGAGTGCTATGGATGGCGTTCTCGTAGGTAGACGGGAGCGGATCCATAGTGGTGTATTGATTGGTGAATATGTGGACTCGTGTGCGCCACCTCAAAAGAGTTGCTTGCAGTCGTAGTTCAGGTTAGCCACTGAGTCAAAGCTGGCTTGCTGCAGTTAAACTCCACCACCCCCTTTATTGATACCGATGCATATGTAGATAGTTCTGATGTAAGTCTTGCTGGGTACATTTGTACTCACGTTTGCTTATTTTATGTTTTGCAGAGAGATTTCAGTCTCGCTAGTAGTTCCGTGTGGACTTCGACGTTTAGCTTGATACCTCAGCTACGATCTTGTGCCCTCGGCAGGATTTGGTAGATAGTCAGGCTTCTCAGCCTTTTTCATATGTAGATGTCTGTACTTAGACATGTTAAGCTTCCGCATGTGCTTGATTTGTATGCTATGATTGTTGGGTCATGAGACCCATGTTTGTAATTTCTCGCTCCTCGGAGCTTAATAAATACTTGAGTTGTAGAGTTATGTTGTGATGCCATGTTGTATTTACACATATCGAGCATATTGTGTGTATGATTGAAATGCTTGGTATGTGTGGGATCCAACAATCTAGTTGTTTATCCTTGGCAGCCTCTCTTATGGGGAAATGTAGTCTAGTGCTTCCATGAGCCATAGTAGTCCGCTACAGCCCGGTTCACCGGAGTCCTGTTAGCCCAGCACTACTGCTCAGGACACTTGACTGGCTGGCATGTGTTTCACTTCGTTCCTGTGTGTGTCCCTTCGGGGAAATGTCACGCGGTGACATCCGGAGTCCTGCCTAGCCTGCTACAGCCGGGTTCCCGGAGTCCTGTTAGCCCAGTGCTGCAGCCCGGATTCACACGCTGCTGACCGACACGCTCGATGTGATTCATGTATGCCTGTCCCCATAGGTTAGTGCCGCTTTGGGTTCACGACTAGCCATGTCGGCCCGGGTTCTCTGTCATATGGATGCTAGCGACACTATCATATACGTGAGCCAAAAGGCGCAAACGGTCCCGGGCCATGGTAAGGTGACACCCATGGGAATACCGTGCGTGATGCCGCAAAGTGATATGAGGCGTTACCGGCTAGATCGATGTGACTTCGAATCGGGGTCCTGACATTTCAACTTCTCCTTCATTCTGTTTTGATCATCCTTTTGTTACCGGAGTTCCTTATGGAGGTTCTACAGGTTGGTTCATCAAGGATTTAATTCCTTCCCGAAATGCTCATCGAGATTCTTTTTAGAGGAGCTCAAGCATTCTTATTCTTGCATTCCAAAGTGTAATTCTCTCTACCTTATCATTTGAGGTGGTGTTACGTCATTCTTGATAATTTCCCTTTGTTTTTCATGATTCACAAGTTTTCAAGAGTGACATATCTAAAATCCATCATTTTGTCTTCGTTCAACACATCTTTTCAACCAATCAACCTCTTCGTTTGAGTTATCTTGTGTCATGTTTCACCTAAAGCCTTCCCTAAGGATTGTTGCTATTTATGGTGCTTATAAATGACCCAAGTTCTTCATTTATCCTCCCGTTGAGATAAGCTTCTCGTCTCCTTGTTCATATCAATCCAATCTATCGTTCCTGTAGTGGCAGAATTTCCCCTCAAGATTTTGAGATGTTTTCCATAAGGCCACAACAAGTTTATTCTTTTCATTGTTCATTTTCTAATAACTCCATTCAATCCTTCCTTCTAAGGATGCTTTCAAATTCATTGGTGGTAGAAGTTATCATTTTCTTCTACTTTCTTTCTTCCCTAATGATCTAGTTTCTATTCTTCCGTTTCAGAGGCATTGTGATGTTGCTCTTTCTCTCGTCATCTCGAATGGTGAGGATCTTGTTCTTTTCATGCTTATCCATTTAACCAGAGTGTTGTGTCCTCTGCTCAAGTTATTTTCTCCTTATCAAGTCTTGCATCTCTTTTCAACCGGAGTGTTGTCCGAATTTGTTCTTCCTTGTTCCTCTTTTCTAACCGAGTGCTTTCAACTTCGTTCATCTTTGTTGCTTTCTTTCTTTCAATTTGTTCAAACTCTCACGGTTCGTGGTTTCACTCGTTTGTCAAAGAAGCAACTTAATGGTACCTCTTATCTTCCTCTTCCGTTTTCCCTCCGGTGACATCCTAGATCTCGGGACGAGATCCTCTCGCAGTGGTGGAGTGTTGTAACACCCCGAGACCGACGCGCCAGGTGTCTTCCAGTTATTCGTTGTTGTTGCCTTATAATTTGCTTGTGTGTCGCATCTTGCGATGTCATCATGTGCATTGCATCATCATGCTTTCAAAACTTGCATCCGTCCCGGTCTCCCCGTTCCTTCCGTTGTCCGTTCTGAACCCAGTCTGTTGGGGATATTACTGCTGGGCGTAAATCGTCCTATCTGGGCCGGGTCAACTTCATAAGTAGTTCAAGAGTGCTAAAGCCCAAGAAGACAGACGAGGGCCTAAGGCCCGTGGTCGGTTTTAGACTTGTAGCTGTAAACCGGCATTTGTATATAAACTTGTATTGTAAGTTAGGAATAAGGAGAGACCAACCCGGATACGAATATGGACCGGTGTTGGGACTCTGTGAACCGACGGGCGTCACCCGTGTATATAAGGGGATGACCCGGCGGCAGTTCAAGGACAGACAACAACTCGAGACATAGGCGAAGCTTGTTTGCTCCCTAGTCATCGAAGCCCCATCAATTCCATCACAACTAGACGTAGGCTTTACCTTCATTGAAGGGGCCGAACTAGTATAAACTCTCTTGCGTCCCTGTGTCCGCTTTAACCCCTTCAAGCTAACCCGTCGCGATGGCTCCACGACTAAGTCCTTTCTCTAGGACATCTGCCGTGACAAAACCACGACAGTTGGCGCCCACCGTGGGGCTATCGCACGATGGTTTTAGGTTCTTGGAGGGCCGCTTTGAAGGACTCAAGGGCTATGTTGTAGGCCGGATGACTAAGAGTCGTCGCGGCAAGCTCTACATCGACGATGCAGGCTGGGGCCCCAAGGCCGGCTCAGTTGAGTACGGGTACCGGGTCCCCTTTGGTGGCATTCACGTTTTCATTGGCAAGATCGGTGAACTGGGCCCTGAGCCAGACATCTGCACCGACCTCGTTGAGACGGCTCAGCGTGCGCGATCTGCCCGGGTTGAACCGGCCATGAAGCGTGCCTTCGTGGGAGTCATTCATGGAGGAAGTTATGAGGATGGATCGGAATCTTGCGGCGAGACCGTCGTTTGTTCCGATGACAAGTCATCGACCGGGGAAACCGAATCTCTTTATCAGCTACAAGATGGCCGGATTGGGGGCTGTTCCGATGGCGACAGTATTCTGGACCCCTCTGATCTGCCCAACCGATTCAGAATATTCATGGCCGGCACACAATCAGCGCTTCATTCTTCGACCGCTACGGCAACAACCTCCGGTTCAGCAGCGGCGACGGCTGCCGGGGCAGGAGGCCCTGTGCGTCCGCCGGCTCAAGTTCTATCAGAGCTATTTGATGCATTGGTTGTGCTTATGGCGGAAGCTAATCCGGCGGATCAGGACGTCCACAACGCGGAGATTGCAAAAGTAAAGGAACAGATCACCCAGGCCAAGGTGGATCTGGCAGCTGAGGACACCAGGATGGCCACAGAGCGGGCCGCTCTAGACGTACAAGCCTACATGCTCATGCTGGAACAGAGCGTGTCATGAGGAGGAAGTACTGATCCCGTTTGCCTCCGGTTTTCGAGGCCAGAGACCTTTTCAACACCCCGGGAGCAGGAGCCGGTAATCCGCTGGAGGGAAACCGGGTGGAAGCTCCTGGGACCGGTGCACCGGTTCAGCCTCGTCGGATGGACCCGCCTCGTCAAAACACCATTATACCTCAGGCTGTTTTAACACCTCCGGGTCACTACTCCAACCTAATGGACAATCTCGTCGCCGCTGCTGCATGGCTGGTGGCCATTCCAATTGAAGGTGACTCGCCGCAGGCAGTAGAAACACGACGGGTCAAGGAGCTTCTGAGGACAGCTTTGGTCCAACAGGAAGCATACTCATACAGCCGCGACTGGATCCACTCAACCCCCCGTCCAAGCCGGAGCTATAGCAGACATATGGATGAACCAGCAGTGTCGAGTAATGAACAACATGGAGCACCCCGTGGCAACAACCCGGCGGGTGGTGCTGATAACGCTCAGGAAGTGGTGGACCGGGCCCGAGCGCGCAGGGAGGCCGAGTTAGCCGCACAGCATCAGGCTCGGTAGCTCACGCCGGTTCGTCCAACTATCTCGATCGAATCTGGTGTTACTTCTAGTTCTTTGGGGGTGCCTTGCCTTGTCCCCACTTTACGCAATGTGCGCCTGCCCAAGGATTTCAAAGGCCCGCGCAAAGTACCATATTACACGGTGGATCAACCTCCAAAGACATGGGTGGAGAGTTATGAGATGGCCATGGAGATGCTTGATGTGGATGACGCGGCGTGTGCGAAATACTTCACCATGATGCTTGAAGGAACGGCCCGTACTTGGTTAAAAAGCTTGCCAGCTAATTCTATCAGTTCATGGGCCCAATTACGAGCCCGGTTTATTAGCAATTTCAAGGATACATGTAAACAGCCTATGTCGATAGTGGACTTAGCTGCCTGCGTCCAGGAGGAAGGAGAATCGACGACTCATTGGGTGCGCCGGGTTTCACAAGTGTTGCATTCATCACACCGCATCAACGCTGACACCGCTGTATTAACCCTAGAAGGCAACTGCCGGTTTGGGCCCCTAAAGCTGAAGTTGGGATGGATGAAGCGTCATTGCACTGACATGGGGACCCTCATGGCTGCTTTGGTAAAGTATGCTGATTCTGATAGTACCAAGGATCCCGATCTGATGATGACAAGGCAGGGAAGGGAAAGAGGAACAACAACTCCAAAGGTCAGCAGCATCACTGGGCAGGCAATGGTGGTGGAGGCAAGCGTAAAGTGGATGGTAACATGGACTTTGTGGCTAATATCAACACGCAGGACAATGGCCAGCGACGCAAGGGTAAACCGAAAAATCGCAATGGGGCACCCAACCCTAACCCGGACCGCCTAAACTATCTACTGAGCCAGCCCTGTCCAAGACATGGGACGAAGGAGGCGCCAGCAAACCACCTTTGGAAGGATTGCTTCATTATGCAGGAGTTCAAGAATTCTAATGCTTTCCGGTATGATCACGGCTCCGGCGGTGGCTCAGGGTCCCGGCCGGGTTACGGTGGAGGAAATTCCGGTTCAGGATTTAATGGTAATCCGGGCGGACATAATGATCAAAATAGTCAGAACAACCAGGGTGGTTACAACCAACAGCAGCAACAGTCAGGTTACCAGAGCAACCCAAAGCAGTTGAATAGTGGGCAGTACCATGTTTTCACCACTAGCTTGGACAAGCGAGACCGGAAGGTTCAGAGGCGGGCAGTTAACTCTGTGGAACCGGCCGTGCCCCGTTATCTACGCTGGTCTGAGCAGCCGATCATATGGAGTAGAGAGGATCACCCTCCCCAGGTTGATAATCCGGGTCAGTTGGCTCTGGTGGTGGCACCTCAGGTGGGAGGTTACAAGTTCACCAAAGTACTCTTGGATGGAGGGAGCAGCATTAATATTTTATACTATGAGACCTTCCGTCGTATGGGACTAACAGATAAAAATCTCAAACCCTCTAATACGGTGTTCCACGGTGTAGTACCTGGCAAGTCAGCATATCCTGTTGGTAAGATAACTCTGGAAGTGGCCTTTGGAGATGATCATGATTCCAGGTCGGAGACATTGACATTTGAAGTGGTGAAAATCCAATGTCCATATCACGCCCTGTTTGGGCGACCGGCCTACGCCAAGTTTATGGCACGGCCCTGTTATGTGTATTTGCAGCTCAAGATGCCGGGTCACAAGGGGACAATAATGGTTCACGGAAGCCGCAAAATCGCTTTGGAGTGCGAGGAAGGAGATGCGGCCTATGCAGAGTCGGTTTGTGCCACCGAGGAGCTGAAGTATTATAAGGACAATGTTGATCCGGCGGACATGACTCCATTGAAGAAGCCAACTACGGAGCATGATCCGGCCCTGAAGTTCAAATCGGCAGCAGAAACTAAGCTTGTTGATTTTGTACCTGGTGATTCGTCCAAGCAGTTCAGCATCAGTGCCAATTTGGATCCGAAATAGGAAAGCGCGCTCATCGAGTTCATCCGTGAGAATCGGGACATTTTTGCATGGAAGCCTTCTGACATGCCAGGTGTACCGAGGCAACTCACTGAGCACACCCTTAATGTGGATCCTAAATACAAACCGGTGAAACAGTTCCTCCGCCGGTTTAACGAAGAAAGACGCAAGGCGATTGGAGAAGAGGTAGCCAGGCTCTTAGCAGCTGGTTTTATTGTTGAAGTTTTTCACCCTGAGTGGCTTGCCAATCGGGTGCTAGTCCTTAAGAAAAATGGCACCTAGCGCATGTGTGTGGATTACACAGATCTTAATAAGGCTTGCCCAGCAGATCCTTTTGCCCTCCCCATATTGATCAAATCATTGATGCTACGGCGGGTTGTGAGCATTTAAGTTTTTTGGATGCATATTCTGGCTATCATCAGATCAAAATGGCAGTTAAGGACCAGGAGAAGACGGCATTCATAACTCCCTTTGGAGCCTTCTGCTATGTGTCTATGCCCTTTGGGCTCAAAAGTGCCCAGGCAACTTATCAACGGTGTGTACAAAATTGTCTTCACAAGCAGATTGGCCGAAATGTACATGCTTACGTGGATGATATCGTGGTTAATTCCAGAGAGAAGGAGACTCTGGTTGACAATTTGAAGGAAACCTTTGATAACCTAAGGACGTACAAGATGATGCTTAATCTGGACAAGTGTGTCTTTGGTGTACCGGCGGGCAAGTTATTGGGTTTTCTGGTGTCCAACAGGGGAATTGAGGCTAATCCGGAGAAAATCACAGCCATCACCTCCCTGGCTAAACCGAAGTGTATCAATGATGTTCAACGCCTGACAGGCCGGATTGCCGCGTTAAGCCGGTTTATCAGCCGTCTTGGTGAGAAGGTAATCCCTTTGTATCAGATGTTGAAGAAGACGGATCAGTTCGTCTGGAGTTCTGCTGCTAATGAAGCATTTGAGGACTTAAAGCGGCAATTGGCCAATCCGCCTGTGCTCGCCGCTCCCATTGACAAGGAGCCGTTACTGCTATATGTGGCTGCTAATGCTCGTGCGGTCAGCGTGGCTATTGTGGTGGAGCAAAAGGAGGCAGGTAAGGAGCATCCGGTTCAACGTCCGGTCTATTATATCAGCGAGGTACTTATTGAGTCCAAGCAAAGATATCCGCATTGGCAGAAGCTGGTGTACGGAGTTTTTATGGCAAGCTGGAAGCTTAAGCAATATTTCCAAGGGCACCCAATTACGGTGGTCAGTTCTGCTCCTTTGGGGGATATCATCCAGAACCGGGAAGCGACTGGCCGGATTGCCAAGTGGGCTATAGAGCTTGGGCCGCACGGATTGAAGTATGTGCCTCGGACAACGGTGAAGTCTCAAGCACTGGTTGATTTCATCAATGATTGGACGGAAATGCAAGCACCTGAGGAAAAGCCAGATCACACATATTGGACCATCCATTTTGACGGATCCAGGAAATTGGAAGGCTCCGGGGCTGGAGTCATATTAACTTCCCCACGAGGTGATAAGTTTTGTTACGTTCTCCGCTTAATGTTTCCTTGTACTAACAATGCAGCTGAGTATGAAGCCTTGCTCCATGGTCTTCGGATGGCTAAGGAGATGAACCTAAGTCGAGTTAAGTGCTTCGGTGACTCGGACCTCGTGGCTCAACAAGTGTCTGGCACTTGGGACTCCAAGGACCCACTCATGGCAGCGTATCATCGTGAGGTGGACATTGTTGCAGGTCATTTTAAAGGATATTAGGTGGACCACGTGGACCGACGAAAAAATGAAGCGGCGGACGCTTTAAGCCGGCTGGGCTCTCAGCGCAAACCGGTCCCGCCCAATGTTTTTCTGGATGTGTTGCACAACCCGTCGATCAAGATCCCTCGTGAAGCAGATTTGGCTATTCCTGATCCGGAGGCTCAATTGGTGGCAGCTCTTCATGTTATTCCGGATTGGACGCTTCCTTACCTGGCGTACAAGAACCGGGGCGAGTTACCAGAAGATGAGACTCTGGCCCGACAGATAATCCGGCGATCCAAGTCCATGACTATTATCAACGGCGAGTTGCATCATTGCAGTGTATCAGGGGCGTTTCAACGCTGTGTGTCTCCTGAAGAAGGCCGTGAAATTTTGCATGAGATCCATGAAGGAGATTGTGGTCACCATGCCGGTTCAAAATCTTTGGTAGCTAAAGCGTTTCGCCATGGCTTCTATTGGTTAACTGCTCATGCTGATGCGAAGGATCTGGTCAGACGATGTGACGGTTGCCAAAAGTTTTCAAGACGTGCTCATGTGCCGGCTCAAGAATTGAGAATGATTCCAATTACTTGGCCATTTGCGACTTGGGGGCTGGATATGGTTGGGCCTTTCAAAAGGTCCAAAGATAAGAAGACCCACCTCCTGGTGGCGGTTGACAAGTTTACAAAGTGGGTGGAGGCAGAACCTGTTGGCAAGTGTGATGCGGCCACGGCGGTTCAGTTCATCAAAAAAGTGATTTTCCGGTTTGGCTTTCCACACAGTATCTTCACAGATAATGGTACCAATTTGTCGAAAGGTGCCATGAAGGAGTTCTGCGAATGGGAGCACATCCGGCTCGACGTCTCATCGGTGGCACATCCACAGTCCAATGGTCAAGCAGAAAGGGCTAATCAAGAGATCTTGAGAGGCATCAAGCCCCGGCTTATGGTTCCTTTGCAGAGAACACCGGTTGTTGGGTAGAAGAGTTACCATCTATGTTATGGAGCATCAATACTACACCCAATAGATCAACAGGATACACACCATTCTTCATGGTTTACGGAGCGGAGGCGATTCTCCCCAGTGATATCCGTCATGATTCACCCCGTGTGGCGGCTTATGTTGAAGCGGACAATGAGACAGCACAGCAAGACGCTTTGGACCTGTTGGATTAAGAATGTGACATAGCAGCTGCCCGCTCGGTGATTTACCAACAGGATCTTTGTCGTTATCACAGTCGCCGAGTCAGAACCAGAACCTTTCAGGAAGGAGATTTGGTGCTTCGGCTCATCCAAGATCAGACTGATATGCATAAGCTATCCCCACCTTGGGAGGGGCCTTTCGTGGTCAGCAAGAATCTGCACAATGGGTCATACTATCTAATCGATATTCAAGAGCATAAGGACTCACGTACATCAGAGGAGGAGACCAACAGGCCGTGGAACATAGCTCATCTTCGGCCTTACTATACCTGAGCCATTGGCTCTACTTATGTACATATTACGACGATGTATATATTATGATTAAATATAATAAACCGAAACCTCAGCTAAAGCGGGGTATCTGTTCTTTTACATCATGTGTGGTTACACGGAGTTGTTCTAAAGCGGCCTCCGGTTTACCCCTTGAGTTAGCTTTTTACAAGCATCATGTTATATCACTTGGGGGTTTGGTCGTGTCCGAACCAATACAATACCTCTTGATAGGCGAGAGCCACCAGATCACTTGGGGACTTGGTCACGTCTGAACCAGTCATGCCTCTTGATCGGCCTAAGGCCACAGAATCACTTGGGGGCTTGGTCGAATCCGAACCATTGCCATGCCACTTGATCGGCATAAATGCCACGGTTTCATTTGGGGACCTGGCTGACTAGAACCATAGTTACACCTATCGGGAGCTTGGTCGTGTTCGGCCATGGTAACGCCATCTGATCAGCTCAAATAAGCCTTTTTTTGCAAACGGTTTTGTCATTGCCTTTGCTTCACACTTTTCTTTGAAAGGTATTTCTTTCTTTTTATTGCGTTTTTTAAACCAACAAAGTTTTCAACCGGTTCACACTGTCAATTGACGGAACACGGTTCATTTCAATCCGGAGACTATTTACCTGGTTTGATCTTTTTTGTTAACATCCTCTTATGGAGTAACACGGTGTTTATTATAAACCGGCACGGTTTACATGGTAAACCGGCGTCATATATATATATGGGAGCTGCTATCTCCTCCAACAGTGTGGGTTTATAAAACTCCGCTTCAAGATTGGCCAAGCCAACTTCACGCTCAACAATGGCAGGTATTATGTATCTCAAAATTTTGGTCATATACTTAAAAAAAATCGGATGTTTTGATTTCATGTATGCAGACATCATATTCCGCCTAACGGTACAACCGCGGTGGCACTTGAAGATTTTTTATTGCAGCAAGTACTTTGGAAAGTTCATCACCCAAAGGAAGAGCAAGTGGCAGCGATTATGCACGAAGGCATATCAACATCAAAAGTATCAGCTAGCCTATTACAAGGCAACACGGTGCCCACAATAAGATCATTGTTTTTCGCAAAGGAGAAGCAATTTTAAACCGGCTTCCGGTTCAAGCTTGGTCACCAGCCTGGCCTGATGGTTGTGGGTCATCCTGCGCCGCTTCAGCTTCAGTTTCTCTACCCAGCGGCTGGAAATCAACAGTTGTCCAGTCGATTCCCATTAATGCTTGAAAAACTGCTTCATCATGGATCAGCAACGACGGGTCAATATCGGGAGTGTAAGTATGCTTATGGATTGGAGGGATAAGATTTTCCGCTTCATGAATTGGTGCAGCTATTCGCTTGTTTTGATTGTCATATTGGGCTTGATAATGAGACAAGTCTGCTTCTTCAGTTAATTGACAAGCTAGCGGACGCACCTCCCGGTTTATTGCTCGCAGATCCGCTTCACCAAACTCTGACCCGTCTTCCTTCAAGCTGGGATAGCCCTGAGACGCTTCAATAGGATCAAAATCCGGCACCCAAGCTTTTGCCCGGATTAAGGCATTGATCGCACCGGTTCGAGCAGCAGATTTCTTCAGCTCTTCAACCCGGGCACGAAGCACCGACAGTTTCATCAGAGTGTCCTGAATCAAGGTGGGCGCCGACTTGTTGTGGGATGCAGTACAGATGATCCGCTGTGCACCAGTGTATAGTTGTTCGACCAACGTATAGGCGGCTTTCAATTTCTTCCGCACATCTGACCCCAAGTGACCAATGCGTGTCCCTAAAATATCATAAAGGGTTAACAAACCGGCAGCTCTGTAAGACGGCAAAATCAGTTCAGAAGTCAAACCGGCTTACCAAAGATAGCAGTGGTCATGGCATGCACGTGCCGCTTTATGCTGGTCAGTTCATCCGCCACCGGTTTTAGTGCAGCCTCGGCATCTTCTGCTCGTTTGATTAAAGCGGATTTTTCAGTGGCCCAATCCGCCCGCTTCTTCTTGAAGTTCTCCTTAAGCTGTTCCATGGCGCTTAAAGCGCTGGTTAATTCCTCTTTTGCTTTGGAGGTTTCAGCTTGTTGGGATTTCAGATTATCTTGGAGATCGGCGACTTGGTTTTCTTTCGTCTTCAGCTCAGCCTGCATGCAGACAGTTATATGATTCAGCAAAACGGTACAAGGATTGAAGTACCAACCACATAACAAGTTATGCACTTGGCACTTGGGGGCTAATGCATATTTGATCTTCATCTTTCAATTGCTTACAAAGTCCCAAGATCAATACAAGTATTCAACTTGGCACTTGGGGGCTAATGGCTATTTGCTCGTATATATTCTGATGCGGCGATCTCAATTACTTAAAGTCCCGGTTTAACTATGCTAAGTTGAACCGGCCCTTGGGGACTACATTAGCGAATTTCAAAGCATTAAGATTTATATTAGTCAGTCCCGGTTTGAAAGAAGATTACAAACCGGCCCTTGGGGGCTAGGAGCATCAACAAGAATTGAAATAGACAAGCAGGAAAGAGCATATGGAAGTTACCTCATATTTATCTTTCATCATATTAACCAGACCGGCTTCATAGTCATGACTGGTATACAGCCGGTTCAGGTAGCCGGAATGGATATCTTGGGCGTTCAGAGCAGCGTAAGTCGCCAGATCAGCATTCCACTTGCCTTTGCCAAAGGCAGCAAATTCTTCCTTGGCAGAATGTTTGGACAAAGCGACAGGATTGCTTGGCTCTGTATGGCCAGTGCCAGTAATGACAACCTCATCATCCTTGGTATCGCTGGTTTGCACTGGGGCTGTTGGCTTGTCAGTAGGCTTTGTTGGACCGGTGGATTTCTCAATCCGGATGGAGCTTGTGGGCTGATTGACAAGATTTGAGGTATCAATAGGTCTATCTTCAGCAATAAGATCATCATCTTGCTGCAGTGGATCATTGGGTATATCCTCATGAATAGCCGCTTCAAGATCTGGTGTTTTGCCCGGTTCAAGGACGGCAACCTCCTAGGCCGCTTTGTCCAGGCGAGCCTTCTTGCTTGGCCTAGGCTTGGCCCTGAAAGGAATAACAAAATCAAATATAGCATATGTTCCAAGGCGATGTGCTGCAAATATTATGATAAGTATAGCTTACCCAAGCACCGTTTTGAGCGGTGGCAGCTGAGTAGCCGATGACTCGCCAGAGGATGAGTGGGAAGTAACCTGGTAATCAGAGTCAGATGGATTAAGAGGTTGAGCAGCCCGCTTTAGGACAAGCACTGACAAGCAAATTAGAGACCTCTGAATGGCGTTTCCGAACCGGACTGTTCGGTAAACCGGCAGAGGTAACTACCTGGCCGCTGTGCTGGGTTGTGCGACGAGCTTCGTGCTGTTGGGTCTTCATAAGAAATTTGGGATCCAAATAAGCAAGAGGATGAGAAAATTTAACTTTCCGGTTTGCCTGACGGATTTTTAGTGAAGGCAAAGGTTCTGAATCGGAAGAGAGAATAATTACCTCTGCAGCATCAGCATGGCTGGCTTCGGCATCGTCCTGACAAATATCATCATCAATAAGACGCATGAAAAATAAGCCAACTGAGTCAAGCCCTACCTCAAGGTCCAGATTATCCACATCATCATCAGGGGTCGGATTAGAGGATGCAGTGGTTCTTTTCCTGTGGGCAGTCTTCTTCACGGCTTTAGTCTTTTGCCGGGTTGCCCTTTCCGGTTTGTTTGGTTTTTCTGGTTTCTCCTGCGGCAGTTTCTTGCTCCAAAATGGATCATTGCCCTGGTTACACAGACACTGATATTAAACAATGACAAGATATATCAACAGCAGATTCAGCAAAAAGAAAAATCAAACTCTTACAGCTGGCGGTTTGTTGGTGGCACAGAAGGGAAGCAGGCCGGTTTTAGCACAGATGTGTTCCGGTTCATTCAGCATCTTATTCACGGCCTCTGTGATTTCTTCATCGGTGAGCTAGATGTTGGAATGTTGCAGTGGATCATCAACACTGTCAGTATACTCGCACATCAAACCGGAGCGTTAACTAAGGGGCAGTATGCTCCATGATATCCAACAGTGGGCGAGATCAACCCCTATTAAACCGTTGGCCATAAAGGCTCTGAGCTTCGACAGTTGAGGAGCATATTTGCTTCTCTCTTGGGTAGTCAACCTTTGCGGAAAGGGGTGTGTATTGCTGAGCCGCTCCGGACGAAAGCCAGGCAAGGGATTTTCACCAGCAGGGGAGGTGTCTTTGCAATAGAACCATGTTTGATTCCACTCTTTGGGGTGGCTGTGCAGTTTGGCGTGAGGGTATGTGACCTCTTTCCTTTTCTGAATCGCCACGCCACCCAACTCTGTATTGGAGCCGTCAGTAAACTCAGTACGGTGGTTCAGATGGAAACAGTCTCTGAACAATTCCACTGTGGGCTCCTCTTGAAAGAACGCCTCACAGAGCACTTGGAAGTGACACATGTTTGTAACAGAGTTGGGGCCAGTATCTTGTGGATGGAGTTGAAAATTGGCTAAAACGTCCCGGTAAAATTTAGAACCGGGCGGCTTAAAACCCCGGGCTAAGTGATCTACGAAAACGATGACCTCTCCTTCTTGAGGTGTGGGAGGGCATTCTTTGCCAAGAGCCCTCCAATGGATGGTATCTTTGCTGCCTAAGGCGCCGATCAGGACTAAATCGTCCAGTTGAGCCTCTGTGATGCGAGAAGGAACCCAGTTGCACTCATATACTTGCTTGGCCATGATGAAATCTACAAGGTAGATGATCCCGGTTCAAAAAATGCATTGATTATGGTACATTGGTATGTGCAATGTTAAACCGGAGACAGATCTATCTAAACCGGAGTTTTATGAAGCAACAACAACTGGCGGTTCAACAAGGGGACTAATGGTATATACCGGTTTGGCAATTTTTTCTACAAAGTTAAACCGCCTGATCTAAGCATTGAAACAGCTGAGATTGCGGATGGATAAGTATGCAGAAACAGATTTCACAAGATTTCTCTACAGCGTTGGATCTGAAGCAAGTTCAGAAAATAAGAAAAATATTCAAAAGCTCAAAGCAGAACAGTATTGAATCAATGGGCAGAAATATATGTGAGATCTATGGTCTTGGGCATGAAACTAAAGGCGGATACTAAAAGCTACCGCTACACAGAGCAGGGGTTCACAGATGCATCCAGGAGCTAGTATATGAACACGAACAGGTGATGAACACTGCAAGAACACGAAACCCTAGAACAGATCTGTGTTGAGAAGAGCAGAAGGCTTACCAGAGTTGAGGAAGATGCGGAAGGTTGCCACGGTGCTCTGGTGCATTCAGGTTGATGCAGCGGCCAAGGTTGGTGCAGAAGTTGACGGCGGCGGCAGAGCTCCGAGGCTGGCGATGCGAGGAAGACAAAGAAGAAAGGCACGAAGGGGAGAAAAGAAATGACCCTTCGGTCCTATTTATAAGGCAAAAGGACATGTGTCAGGCGCGACAATCAAGGGGCCATGAAACGGAGCTGTCGCCTCGATTTCCGCAGATCTATTAAATAAGGAAGCATAATGGATAAGCTTCGTTATGACAGGTGACGTCACTCCGGTTTACAGCAATCAGAGAAGATGACATCATGGCGGTTTACCAATTTATGAGAAGATGTTGAAGATGAAGTTTTTGCTAAAGGATTGACATGAACCCGTTCAAATCAATCTGGGGCCTAATGTTGGGGATATTACTACTGGGCGTAAACCGGCCTATCTGGGCCAGGTCAACTTCATCAGTAGTTCAGGAGTGCTACAGCCCAAGAAGACAGACGAGGGCCTAAGGCCCGTGGTCAGTTTTAGACTTGTAGCTGTAAACCGGCATTTGTATATAAACTTGTATTGTAAGTTAGGAATAAGGAGAGACCAACCCGGATACGAATATGGACCGGTGTTGGGACTCTGTGAACCGACGGGCGTCACCCGTGTATATAAGGGGACGACCCGGCGGCGGTTCAAGGACAGACAACAACTCGAGACATAGGCGAAGCTTGTTTGCTCCCTAGTCATCGAAACCCCATCAATTCCATCACAACTAGACGTAGGCTTTACCTTCATTGAAGGGGCCGAACTAGTATAAACTCTCTTGCGTCCCTGTGTCCTCTTTAACCCCTTCAAGCTAACCCGTCGCGATGGCTCCACGACTAAGTCCTTTCTCTAGGACATCTGCCGTGACAAAACCACGACACAGTCACACTCGCACGCGCCCGTGGCATGTCCAAAATATTATTCTATAAGTGGCCATAAAATGTTCTCGGAATGGGTTGAAAGTTGCCGTGTGGTCTTGTTATAGTGTAGGTAGGCCGCCTGCCAAGTTTCATCGCATTCGGAGTTCGTTTGATGCCCCAACGGATAACTATAGCGACAATATAGTCGGTCAAACCGTCGGACCTTTTAAGTCTCCGGAAACAGTTGCCGGGCTGCATCCCCCCTCTTTCCTCTTAGCCCAAGCCCTTCTTCACAGTCCACCTAGGCCCAGCCTACCCCTCTTTGCGCAGTGCATAGACCCCTCTCACGCGTCTGAAACTTCCCCGAACCCGACCCGAGCAGTCATGACCGATGGGTCCGGAACATCCCCAAACATCTATAAAACATCACTATTTTCTTATTTGGACTCCCTAGCCTATTTTTCTCGACCGCCCGATTTTGACCGGAGGGTCCTACCTCAATCCTATTTCCATATAAAAGACCAACACCTACCAAATCAAGCCAACCCTAAAATCTAGGGGATTTGTCCCTGCCGCCGCCGCACTATCTCCCACCTCGGGATCCTCCCAAAATCCAAAAATCCCCCCTCGATTTTCCAACCGGACCAACCCCTTTGTCGCCGCCAAATTCCACCCGTAGGCGGCCAGCCACAACCTCCTCCCGATCCATCCACCATGGCCATCACCCCGCTTCCTCAAGACCAGACGCTGCTGATCTGCATCCATGCCGCCTCCCGCCGTCGACCGCAAGCCAAGGCACCTCCCCGTGCTCCTCCACCTCGCCTCGTTGTCTGGCAACCAGTACTACCGCCGGCGACCACGTCCAGCCACCAGGCCATCTCGCACTTCCTGTGCTCTTTTCTCGCTCCTCTCTCCCGTGAACTCTCCCTGACCTCACCTCTCTCTCTTTCTCTTTCACAGACAGGAGCCCAACCCCGGCGTCCGCGTCGCCATGCCGCCGTCTTGCTCCGCCCTCATCGGTGAACAGCACCGGTAGGGAGACGATCGCAGCCGCCCTGGACCTCCACTGAACCGCGAGCAGTCTCCGTCCTCGCCCAGGACCCAGCCAGATCCCGCCGTTCCCGGTCCTCCCCATCGTCGGGAGCTTGCACCAAGTCCGTCGTCGTCCTCTGCTCGGGAACGAGCTCGACGTGGCTCTGCTCACCCGCATGGACCGACTGGCCGCTGGATCACCTCCACGCCCGTTCCCGACCATCTTCACTCCGTTCGGCCGCCTCCTGCCGTCCTCGTCACTAAGAGACTTGTCGGATTTCGGGTTCCGGCAGACCCTTGAGGTTCGAACACTGGGGTGCGCACGGAGATCTCTCCTGTACCGATCTACGTCCGATCCTCTCGTGCGAACTAAGATGAAAATGATGAACAACACAAGAGACACGAGGTTTATACTGGTTCGGGCCACCGTTGTGGTGTAATACCCTACTCCAGTTTGTGGTGTGGTGGATTGCTTCTAGGGCTGATGATGGACAGTACAAGGGAAGAATAGTATCGCGAGGGGTGTTCTTGAGTTGATGCAGTGTGTTCTACTTAGTCTCTACTAGGTTTTCTCTCTCTCTGCTAGGGTTCTACCAGATCTCTTTTATGTCCCTCTACTCTGTGGTGGCTAGCTCTATTTATAGAGGCCCTGGGCCTCTCCCCAAATAATTGAGCGGGAAGGGCGCCAACAATTGGCCATTCTGAAGGGGAACATCTAGTACAAGTTATCCTGACCAAAGGTGGTCTTCGGCTGCCAAAAGCACTGGTGATGACGCCATCTTGGGATCCACGGTGACCTCCGTCCGGCCGTCCGGCTGGTCTTGGTCTCATTGCACCAGAATGGTAACCTTTGACTGATACCTTGGCCTGTGCTTGCCCCCTTTGCACCAAAGGGGAAACAAGGACCCTGCGCAGGCCGGCGCCCGCCTGGCCTTGATCATCATGGCTTGCATCATGGGATCCTCACGAGGTACCCTTGCATTGATCTCTCCGCCTCCTCGCGAGCCTGCCTGATGAGGCCGCTCTTGAGGAAGCTTCCTGTCGTCCACCCCGCGAGGCTCGGCCCCTCGCGAGGGTCTTGAGCTTGGGCTGATGAAGATGGGCCGCGCTGGGCCCCCACCTGAGCCACACCGCAGGCCGCAGGCAGGCAAGTCTGGGGACCCCCGTTCCCAGAACGCCGACAGTAGCCCCCGTGCCCAAGGCGCACGCGGGCTTGGCTTAGCAGAGAAGCGAAGGGGCAAGCGCGAAGCGCCGCAGGCCCTAGCAGCCTGCGGCCTTGGGCGCCGCATGGCGGTTGATTGGACATGGGCGTCCGTGCTTCCCACGACGCCTTGCTACGCGCCCGGCTAAGTGGACCCGTAGTTGCACACAGTTGTTCCTCCTTTGGATGCCCGCTCGCCTCCTACCTTTCCTTCTTCTCCGAGCTCCCACCTCCGCCGCCGATCCGGCTCGAGCTCTTCCCCTTCCCTAACGCCATGGCGCCGACGAAGGAGGGAAGGGGGAAGAAGCACACGCCTTCGTCCTGCGCACCTCCAGCGGCGGCCCCCGACGTCGATCGGTCAATCATACTCAACCTGGAAGCCTTGGACAAGGTCCACTCCGCCCTTGCTTCCATCTTCAACGAGTGCGGACGGACCACAGTTTGGCCCGCATCCCGCGCCTTTCTTGTTAGGACCGTCACGGAGGTTCGATTCTTCGCCGATGCCTTGTGGGCGGGTCTGATTCCCCCTTTTCTTCTTTCTTCAATGTTGTGCTCTCCCATTATCAGATCCACATGATGCACCTTGGGCCGGAGTCCATTACCCTTTTGGCTGTCTTTGCTTTCCTGTGTGAGGCGATGATAGGAATCCCTCCTTCTATTGCCCTGCTGCGCCACTTCTTTTCTCTGCGCCTGAGCGATCCCACTCAGTGCTCGGGGTGTGTAAGCTTCTTCGCCGTGCCTGAGACGGCTGCTTCAGGGATTGACTTCGGCCTTCCGCCTTCTCAGGCCAAGTTTAGAGAGCGGTGGCTGTACGTGGACGTCGGGGTGCCTAGCCCCTTGCTCTCGCACCCGACCTTGCCTGTTGTTCCCAACCCAGGCTGGGGTCATGAACCGCTCGCGAACCCCCGGCTTGCTTTCGTTTGGCGCCGCTTCGAAAGTTTGAGGGCGCACAATGTGACAGTGCCCAAGGTGGTGAGGGAGTTCCTTCTGTGTCGCATTTCTCCTCTCCAGCGCCACTCTCGCCGGATGTGGGACTTTGCAGGGCGCGGGGACCACATGCGGCTTTAGGAGGAGGATTTGGCGCCCGAAGTGCTGCGGACGGTGCTTCGGGTCTTGACTGGTGATCCTACCCCAGGCAGCCTACGGAGTGGTGGCGTCCTTCTGTACCTTTGTTCCGGCAGGGCTGATTTCGTGAAGCAGATGCCCAGCTTCGACGAGTGGGGGCTGCGCCCGGCTGGCCTCACGGGGCCACGCGAGAACCCAGTTGTCATGGTTGTTCCCCCCACCGCCCACAGCGGTCCCTCCTCAGGTGACAGAGCAGGGAGAGAGCCGACAGGAGCTGAGGTGGCTGATGTCGAGGTGGTGGCGCCGTGTGAAGCCTCGGAGGCGACGTCTCCTGAGGCCCGCCCTGGGGCGGCGGTTGATGCAGGGTTTTGGCCTTCGGCTCCTGAGGCCGGGGCTCCCGAGCCCCCAGCCGTTCTTTGCGAGGCGACGCCCGACGGTGCCCCCAAAGCTGACTCCTCCGGCACCAATAGTCCTGAGGCTTCTTCTACGCCCCAAGTCGACCCCCGCCCCAGGCGCTTGGGTCGGTTTTGTGTAGACTTCGAGGCCCTTCGCAAAAGGAAGGAGGCCTCAGGCGGCAGCGACCGCCCCTGCCGCTTGTTGAAGAGCAGGAAGTACTTTGCCATGGACGAGTAAGCCTTCTTCTTTCCCTGCTCATTTGCTCTGTTATCCTTGTGGCTGATTGTGGCCCTTCAGGTCCCGCCTTGCTGAGTCCGCCGAGTCGACCTAGGAGCCGGCCCCGCAGCTTTGCCCCCTTTGCTGGCTCTGGGTCAGCCGAGCTCGGGTGGTGCCCTCGCCGCTGGACCGATTGGTGGAGTGATCTGCTCCATAGGGCGCCTCGAGCTTGCTCGCCCGATGCCCTTTCTTCACGAGTCTTCTTGGGGCGCGTTAGGCTTGCCCCGCGCCCCTTCTCTGGTCATAGAAGGCGAATGGATGAGGTCTGTCCTTGGCTCCTCCTCCGTGGGTGGATCGACGCCGGGCCGGACTCTCAGGGCGGTCCATCCGGTGATGGCTGGGG
This sequence comes from Triticum urartu, assembly GCF_003073215.2. Classification (NCBI taxonomy): domain Eukaryota; kingdom Viridiplantae; phylum Streptophyta; class Magnoliopsida; order Poales; family Poaceae; genus Triticum; species Triticum urartu. Next base: position 559,800,867 of record NC_053023.1, read on the forward strand.
CGGTAGCCCCCTACCCCACGCCTGGAGGGGGCTTACCGCCTCGGGGCCCTCTGCATGCTCCAGCGGAAGAGGGTGATGTGGAAGATGTGCTCAGGCGCGCTCGGGAGCGTCGTGCCCTTCGTGAAGAGTTCCTCCAGGGGGCGGCGGACGCGGTGAACCGGGTCGGAGCAGAGCTTGCTGCCGAGGATGCGCGCCTCGAGGCTGAAGGCCTGCGCCTTGCTGAGGAGAGGCGCAAGCTGAAGGTCGCCATTGCCCTCACGTGTCATCAACGTGACCTCGACAACGCGAAGGCCGAAGCGTCGCTAGCGGCTTCGTGGGAGGCCTGCTCCCGGGCCGTCGAGGAGGCTCGGGAGGCAGACCGACGACGCAAGGATGTAGAGGAGCGTGTATGGGAGCTCCAAGCCAGGAGCAACTCCCTGGAGCAGCAAATAGAGCTGCACCACGCGGCCCTTGGGTCGATGCAGGAGGCCGCCGTCGATCGAGCGGAGCTCCAGAGGCGCGAGGAGGCGCTGACGCTCGAGGCCGCCGAGCGTAGCCTTGACCTGGAGCGGTTGGAGACGAAGGAGCGCCTGACGGCCCAGGCGGAGGAGGACGTTGCGGCGCGCGAAGGCCGGGTCCAGGAAGAGGTCGACCGCCGTGTGGCGGGAGCTCGCTCGGTCCTTTAGCGTGAATACGAGGCGAGGTTGATGTTGATCGGGGCCGAGGCTGAGGGCAGGATAGCGGCCATCAAGGCCAAGTTGGTTGAAGAGACGCGGCGTGCGGATTCCTCCGCAGCCGCCCTTTGCGCGGCACTGGCGGAGCTCTCCTCTTCCCAGGCGGAGTTGCTTCTTCTTCAATGGAGGGTCGATGACGCCAAGGCCATCGCGCGGTAGAACGAGGACGAGATCCGCCAGCGGAGGGTTCTGGAGCGCGAGCATGCTCCCATGCTTCAGACTCTCAGGGAGAGGGCCAACTCAGCCTTAGGCGAGATTTGCGAGGCTGCCGCTAAGGAGCCGCACAAGGCCAGCTAAGCAGGCAATCTTCGGTTCTTCACTGATGTGGTGAAGCTTCTGGAGGATCGTTCCGAGAGAGCCTGCGGGCTTGTTGAGGAGAGGAGCCTAGCCCTGCTCAGGCGTGTCTTCTCCCGTGTCTTCAGCCATTTGCAGGGGATGGACCCCCACTTCGACTTTGACGCTGCCATAGCGCCTGTGCCCATAGCTGTCTGGGGCGACCTCGCGCAGTGGGTGGAGAACAACGTGCACGCCCTCGTCAGGGCCTTCGCGTCTGATGATGATGGTGTGGTCGTGGGCGCTGATGAAGGTGGCGTTATAGATGAGCCTGGCGCTGACGGAAACGCAGGTGGTGGGGGCGACGATGTCAGTGATGCCAGTGACGCTTCCGAGGACGCCCCAGAAGACGCGGTGAGTGATATGTCCGATTGACCGTATGTCTCCGCATTTTATCCTGCATGAAGAAGACTCGGGCTTGGCCCTGAAGAATATAAGAGCATTTTGGGAGGGGAGGCCCCTCATGCAAAGATTTGTAATCTGTACTCTGGTGAGCACAACGTTATGCGTGAGTTTAGTCGCTAGCCCAGTGACGGTTCGGTTGATTCATTTACCTTCCGGCCCTGGCGTGCCCTGAGTGGGCCTGCGGGGGGATGCTACACCTCCGGCGTCCCTCGATTAACCTGCTGATCCTGTGATGAGCACCTCCGGAGAGGGTGTGGAGACAGTGGTCCCGGCTGTAGGCGTGCCTGGCCCGGCCCGGCTCACGAGGGGCTCGTGAGGGGGGGGGGGCAGCTGACGCTAGCTTGGGGCGTAAATCTGAAACAAGAACACGAGAGATTGCTCAAACGAGACTAAACACCCCCTCCCCGAATGCACGCAAGCTTCGAACTCAAATCCAACTTAAATCCAAACCGAAGAAACTTGCCGACAAGGAAGAAGCAAAAAAGCAAAAAGGCAGAAGAAAAGCAAAAAAGCCGCGTTCGGCACCTAGTCTAGTCTTCGACATCTTCTCACCAGCGCGGAGCTAACTGCTGCCACTGGGCGTGGGCGGGAGCCCTAGGGCCTGAGGCTGGCGCTCCTGAGACTCCGGGGCGTGTACAACCCCACTCATTATTACGTGAGAGTGTCACTAGGCGGCGAGCTTCACAGGCACTGGGCCTTCTTCACAAGTACCGGCCTTGCTTCATATCGCCAGGCGAGGGCCCCGCCTTGCGCCTCACTCTGCCGCCATTGATGGCGACCAGAAACCAAGGACGACGCCAATGGGGTAGAGCGGTCGCCAGCGGTTCCCCCGACGACCATGGGTCCTCTGCCGGGGGCAGGCCATTGGGCACCTCCCCGACAGAGGGCCTACCTCCTGAGAACATCTTGACCCGACCACCGCGAGGGTGAGCCCGGATCTCGGCCCCTTTCCTGCAGCCCCCTGCACCCTCCTCCTGAGGGATAAGAGGCTGCAGCGTTGGGGCAGCCATCCACTGCGGCGACCTGTACCTCCTGCGACCCATGGTTAGCGTAAGCTTGCTCCTGAGGGATGAGTGGTACCCGATAGTTGCTGCTATCGGCGCGATTGTCCATGCTCTCTTGGGGTTCCTGAAAGAGCTCGGCTTCCGGCGCCTCCTCGTCCCAGCCGGGCCCGAGGAACGAGCCGTGACCTTCTTCTAGCTCGCGCCCTTGATCCACCATGCGGGGTACATAGGCCTCCGGGGCGACCACCTCGTGGACCTCGCTGTAGCGCCCTGCATGCCACGCAGTCTGGCTTGGGGCGTCGCCTTGTATGTGATGACGCGGTGGTCCGCCGAGGCTAAAGGCCACGGTGCGCATCCCTTCGCCCGCCTGGGGAAGGGCCGGCATGATCAGTCGCCCGGTGCTGGTGGAGGTGTTGGCGCTGGACCGGCCCTGGGGCCCGCCTGAAATCGCGTGGGCGCGCATAATGCCGTCGTGCGACCTGTCCTGGATCTGGGGCGGCAGCTGGATGCAGAAAGGGGGCGCTCCTGAGGCGGCGGCGTCCAGGAGCTCGGCCACTCGCTCCAACAACACGTCGCGGCCGCCTTCCAGCAAGCGGCACTGTAGTAGCTCTCGGGCCACCGTGAGAGCGGCCCTGGAGTTCGCCTGCTCCCGTCAGGTGTATGGTGCCGTGGCAGTGGTGTGGTTCGAGGCCCTTGCTGCGGCCCGCACCTGCCATGGCATGAGGGCAGGCGGCGTCTGGCCGCGTCGCCCACGTCCCGCAGAGCCCTGCGGAGCGCGAGGTGCCCGAGGCACAAGGTTGAGGTCGCCCTGACACGGCGACACGGCGTGGGCGGGCCACGCCGCCCAGTGGTCGGCGTTGGCAGCCGGGTTGCTTGACATCTGGGTGGCGGAGCGGCGGAACGCAACGCGGAGGAAGAAGGACTCCGGCGCACCCCTACCTGGCGCACCAAATGTCAGATTTCGGTTTCCGGCAGACCCTTGAGGTTCGAACACTGGGGTGCGCGCGGATATCTCTCCCCTACCGATCTACGTCTGATCCTCTCGTGCGAACTAAGATGAAAATGATGAACAACACAAGAGACACGAGGTTTATACTGGTTCGGGCCACCGTTGTGGTGTAATACCCTACTCCAATGTGTGGTGTGGTGGATTGCCTCTCGGGCTGATGATGGACAGTACAAGGGAAGAACAGCCTCGCGAGGGGTGTTCTTGAGCTAATGCGGTGTGTTCTACTTAGTCTCTACTGGGTTTTCTCTCTCTTTGCTAGGGTTCTACCAGATCTCTTTTTTGTCCCTCTACTCTGTGGTGGCTAGCTCTATTTATAGAGGCCCCGGGCCTTTCCCCAAATAATTGAGCGGGAAGGGCGCCAACAATTGGCCATTTTGAAGGGGAACATCTAGTACAAGTTATCCTGACCAAAGGTGGTCTTCGGCTGCCAAAAGCACTGGTGATGACGCCGTCTTGGGCTCCACGGTGACCTCCGTCCGGCCGTCCGGCTGGTCTTGGTCTCGTTGCACCGGAATGGTAACCTTTGCCTGATACCTTGGCCTATGCTTGCCCCCTTTGCACCAAAGGGGAAACAAGGACACTGCGCAGGCCGGCGCCCGCCTGACCTTGATTGTCATGGCTTGCATCATGGGATCCTCGCGAGGTACCCTTGCATTGATCTCTCCACCTCCTCGCGAGCCTGCCTGATGAGGCCGCTCTTGAGGAAGCTTCCTGTCGTCCACCCCGCGAGGCTCGGCCCCTCGCGAGGGTCTTGAGCTTGGGCTGATGAAGATGGGCCGCGCTGGGCCCCCACCTGAGCCATGCTGCAGGCCGCAGGTAGGAAAGTCTAGGGACCCCCGTTCCCAGAACACCGACAAGACTGTCGTAGCTCCAACCCTGCCCCGCACCATGGCTGCATCTCCCGCAGCAGCCAGTCGCTGCTGCAACCACCATGGCGCTCGGCCTCGTGCAGCTTCGGGGCCAGTGCCGCCGCCTAGAGCTTCTCCGCCGGAGTCCTCTTCGTCTCGTCCGCGTCGCTGGCGCCCCGCCAAGTCCCTCAAGCCGCCGCCAAGTCCCGCGGCTGCGGCCTCCTGCACTGCCGGCGTCCTCTGCATCGAAGAAGTTGCAGAGGAGGACGAGCGTCTCGACCCCTGTATCGCTAGCGCGTTGACCGTGCCCTGCTTCTCGAGTCGCCAGGGCCCAACACCCCTCCTGCAGCCTCCCTCCCAATCGGGCCAAGGCCCATGGTGAGGCAAACCCCCCAGCGCCTCCTTTTTTTCCCTCCTTACTTTGGCCCGGCTAGATTCGGCCCGCTTACATTTTTTTCCAGATCGGTGAATTTGTCTTTTAACCAGGGTTTTGCAGTTCTACAGAAAACCCCTTGCACAACATGCATATAAAAACTCGCAAATGGTGCATCATATCAAAACAAACTTTATATGAAAAATGACTAGAATTTCATCTAGTTTCATAATATGCCACTTTCATCCATGTTTGAAATGTTAAAAATGTTTTTTCCTTTAATTTGCTTAAATGCCATGCTAAAATGATTTAATTCATAACTAAATAACCGTAGCTCCAAACCTAACACACTTTATATGTAAATGGGGTAGAAAAATGCCTATTTTAACATGGTGGCTTTACTTTGCATGTTTAACAACTCTAAAATATGGATTAGGGCAGAACAGTACCAAACCTAAAAATATGCACATGAGGATTTTTCCGGAATTGTTGTTTGTTGTTCCGGCCTCATTTAAACTTGCCTAGATAGGTAGTTTTCTTTTGCTTCACCCCATGCCATGTTAATAAACATTTAATATTGTTGGGTACATAAACGAGATCGAACTAAATAAACGAATGTGGTGCTTCGTCAATATGCAACTCGTTGCATATTGAGCTCCACTTAATTTGTAGGATTGCTTGTGCACTTTGCCATGCCATGCCTCATTAAACCGGACATGCACCATACTTGTTTGCGCATCATGCCATGATTATGTGATGGTTGTTTACCATGTTGTTTGCTTCTTTTTGGTGTTGCTTCTTCGGGTTAGTTCTGATAACGTCGCGTTTGTCAGGATCCGTTCGACTACGTCCGTTTGTCTTCTTCATGGACTCATTCTTCTACCTTGCGGGATCTCAGGCAAGATGACCATACCCTCGAAATCACTTATATCTTTGCTTGCTAGTTGCTCGCTCTTTTGCTATGCCGCGATACCTACCACATTCTTTATCATGCCTCCCATATTGCCATGTCAAGCCTCTAACCCACCTTGTCCTAGCAAACCGTTGTTTGGCTATGTTACCGCTTTGCTCAGCCCCTCTTATAGCGTTGCTAGCTGCAGGTGAAGATTGGAGTTTGTTCCATGTTGGAACATGGATATTTGTTGGGATATCAAAATATCTCTTATTTTAATTAATGCATCTATATACTTGGTAAAGGGTGGAAGGCTCGGCCTTATGCCTGGTGTTTTGTTCCACTCTTGCCGCCCTAGTTTCCGTCATATCGGTGTTATGTTCCTTGATTTTGCGTTCCTTACGCGGTCGGGTTATAATGGGAACCCCTTGACAGTTCGCCTTGAATAAAACTCCTCCAGCAAGGCCCAACCTTCGTTTTACATTTGCACTAACAACCTATCACCTTCCCTTGGGTTCTGCAGACTCAAGGGCCATCTTTATTTTAACCCCCCCTCCCGGGCCAGTGCTTGTCTAAGTGTTGGTTCGAACCTGCCAGCCGCCGGTGGCCACCAGGGGCAACTCTGGGCTGGCCTACCGGAAGTTTGGACAATCCGCTGTTGCCCTGAGAACGAGATATGTGCAGCTCCTATCAGGATGTCGGCGCATCGGGCGGCTTTGCTGGTCTTGTTTTACCATCATCAAAATGTCTTGTAACCGGGATTCCGATTCTGATCGGGTCTTCCTAGGAGAAGGAATATCCTTCGTTGACCATGAGAGCTTGTGATGGGCTAAGTTGGGACACCCCTGTAGGGTTTTGAACTTTCAAAAGCCGTGCCCGTGGTTATGTGCAGATGGGAATTTGTTAATGTCCGGTTGTAGAGAACTTGACACTTAACTTAATTAAAATGCATCAACTGCATGTGTAGCCGTGACGGTCTCTTCTCGGCGGAGTCCGGGAAGTGAACATGGTTTCTTGTGTTATGCTTGAACGTAAGTAGCTTTCAGGATCACTTCTTGATCACTTCTAGTTCACGACCGTGCTTTGCTTCTCTTCTCGCTCTCATTTGCGTATGTTAGCCACCATATATGCTAGTGCTTGCTGCAGCTCCACCTCACTACCTCTTCCTAACCATAAGCTTAAATAGTCTTGATCTCGCGGGTGTGAGATTACTGAGTCCCCGTGACTCATAGATTACTTCAAAATACCAGTTGCATGTGCCATTGATACCAGTGCAGATGACGCAGCTGAGCTCAAGTGGGAGCTCGATGAAGATCTTGTTCATTGTTTTGTTTCGTTTCTGTTGATCAGTAGAGGAGCCCAATCGGGGCGATCGGGGATCTAGCATTAGGGGTGGTCTTCTTTTATTTTGGTTCCGTAGTCGGACCTTGATTGTATTATGGATGATGTAATGCTATATTCATGTATTGTGTGAAGTGGCGATTGTAATCCAACTCTTTATCACTTTCTTATTCGGTACATGGGATGTGTAAAGATTACCCCTCTTGCGACATGCCTACTACGCGGTTATGCCTCTAAGTCGTGCTCCAACACGTGGGAGATATAGCCGCATCGTGGGTGTTACAATTAATACTTGGTATACCCGCTTTTCACTCTTTATGTGTAGCTTGCCTTGGATGGGACATTTCGAATTGTCCTACTTTCAGCTTATTGCACTACTTGTACCAGTACGCTTCGACGTATTATTCAAATAACAATGCATATTATTAATCTGTCATTGCATTATTTAAGTTTTTCTCTTTCTCGTATATGTCCATTTACGACATTCCGCACCTGCACGCTCGGGTACGGTCAGTACGCCAGGGGCTCTCGTTTACCCCGTAATACAGTGCAAGAAGTCCGAACACTTTCGACACTGCGGCACTCCGAACTTATAACATTATATGCATCAGCTCCGAATCATGTCTTGGGTCAAATGTTGGGTTGCCCGGCTCCCATGCTTTGGTACCTTACGTTCCGCTATATCGGCTGAGGTAGGAGTGGGAGAACTACTGCGATTGTGTCCCGGTTCTTTCGGACGAGCACCTCAGTAGAGAAAGCCAAAAACTGACGGTCATGATAAGGCGAGAGACTGGTCGCTGTTCGAGAGGTCTCAAGTCCTTAAAGACTTTTTCTGCTTCGGGCGAGGAGTCGGCCTTGTCCGGCTTAGGCGTGTATAGCGCCCCAAATTCGGCCTTCCGAATACCAGGGGCTTCGCCAAAAATTTAAAATCATAGACTTCTATGGCTAAGTGAGAGTGTTAAAGCATTATAGTCCGATTGCCTGGTTCGTTGCACTGAGCACCTCCCTTGAAGGACCCAAAATTGGGGTAAAGATTGTTCAGATTTACCCCGAACACCCCAGTACTCGTTACATGGGGGAAAAAGCCGACGACTGGCCAACTCTCAGATTTTATAAACGGCCGCACAGAAGGTAATATTTTAAATTAAGAAAGCGTCGCATGGCGCAAAAGAACTCGTTTCATATTACAGGATCGCATGGGCATGTTCATTCAAAAATTACATCCTTCGCACACTCATCTGCCACTAAGCGGGAACCCTTCAGGACGCTCTCATAGTAATTCTCGGGGCGGCGATGCTCCTTGCTCTCCGGCGGCTCCTCCTTCACAAGCTTCACGGCGTCCAGCTTCGCCCAGTGCACCTTCGCCTGGGTAGAAGCTCTGTGTGCACCTTCGATGCAGACGGATCGATTGATGACTTCAAGCCGTGGGCAGGCTTCCACCAGCCGCCTCACCAGACCGAAGTAGCTGCCGGACAGGGTGTAATGCCCCGGACACACCCGTCGGTGGTCGTTACTCCTGGCGGGATCTAGACTGGCCCCACAGATCAATACTAGTCTTTTCTGTGCACTTTTTCCTCACTCGTGCGCACCCGGGAGAAACTTCCCAGTCGGTCACCCATCCTGACACTACTCCAAGCTGAACACGCTTAACTTCGGAATTCTGTCTGAATGGGCTCCGGAAAAGAAGGAATTCCTTATTGATATGAGTAGTCTATCATCCCTATTAAGCCAGGCTATCACATACACCCCCACTCAGAGGAACCGACGTCCTCGTCGGGCCACATGAACGTTCCCTCTTGGCACAAACGTCTGTGCATCTAGTCCGGTACATGTGCCATGTCGGGTGCCACGACGGGTCACAAACGTCATGAACAACATGACCACGCACATGTCCGCAACCATCCGTGTAACCGTGAGGGTCGGCTCCGGTACCAACTTGTAACGCCCCGGACACACCCGCCGGTGGTCGTTACTCCTGGCGGGATCTAGACTGGCCCCACAGATCAATACTAGTCTTTTCTGCGCACTTTTTCCTCACTCATGCGCACCCGGGAGCAACTTCCCGGTCGGTCACCCATCCTGACACTACTCCAAGCTGAGCACGCTTAACTTCAGAGTTCTGTCTGAATGGGCTCCCAGAAAAGAAGAAATTCCTTATTGATATGAGTAGTCTACCATCCCTATTAAGCCAGGCTATCACACAGGGGCTCGCCAGGCCACATCTGGACTATAAGGCCCCTCATGGCCTGTTCGGCCGCCTTGTGAAGTTCGACCAACTGCTTCCGCTGGTCGCTCAAGGACACGGGGTGTTCGGTCCCAGTATACTGAGACCAGAACAACTTCTCCATTGAGCTCCCCTCCTGAGCCCGGTAAAACTCTGCGGCATCCAGCATGCTACGGGGAAGATCTGCAAACGCTCCTGGAGAGCTCCGAACTCGGGTAAGAAAAAGGAAAGTCTCCTTCACATGCTTGCTTTGCATATTGAATGTCTTACCCGCTGCTATCTTCTTTGCCGCATCAATCTCCTGGAGGGCCTTGTGGGCTTCGGCCTTGGCGTTCCGGACGCTTTCAAGTGCCTGCGTGAGCTCGGACTCCCGCGTCTTGGAGTCAAGCTCCAAGGACTCGTGCTTTTTTGCAAGATCCTCGAGCTCTTGCTGCACCTCGCCCACTCGGGCTTCTTGTTTCTCCCGCTCAATACGTTCTTTGGCCGCTTTGTCTTCAGCCGCGGACAACGCCTTCCTTAGGGTCTCCACCTCGGTCGTGGCCCCTGAGAAAATTCATGATGATCCTATTACTTTACACCGAACTTCCTTTTACCTATATAAACTGGGGTATATCTTACCTTTGCTCTCTTCGAGCTGCCCCTTGGTAAGGCGGAGCTCGTCCTCAGTCCGCTTCAGGGCCTACTTCAGCGCAGAGACCTCCGCAGTATGTGCGGCAGCGGCCAGCAGGGAAGCCTGCACATACACATAGACATACTCTAATTAGACTCATGAGTTATCATTTGATACTCTATTCGGCTTTTTTTCGCGAACGCCGAACAGAGCATCAGGGGCTATTATCTATGCGGTAATATTTTTATATCTTGAATGCTTACCTCAAAGCCTGTTAGGAGGCTGGCGACGAGTGGCTACCCAGGGATAAGCCCCTGGCGAAGTCGTAAGTGTCCGGACACCATAGTATTTCACAGTATGTTTTATTGTACTGCCTTTGCTTATGCCGAACCTGATCATGCAGTCCGGCCCGAGCTTACGAGGTGCCTTTGCTTACGAGCGGCTCGGTGATGTAGAACAACCCTGATTGCCACCCCTTTACGGTATCCACGTAGGTACCCTCAAGCCAGATGACATTGGGCATCTTGCCCACCATGGCGCATCCGCATTCTGCTTGCTGGCCTCCCACCACCTTTGGTTTGACATTGAAGGTTTTCAGCCATAGGCCGAAGTGGGGCCTGATGTGGAGGAAGGCCTCACACACGACGATAAATGTCGAGATATTGAGGATAAAGTTGGGGGCCAGATCATGGAAATCCAACCCGTAGTAGAACATGAGCCCGCGGACAAACGGGTGGAGAGGAAATCCCAGTCTGCGGATGAAATGAGAAAGAAAAACTACCCTCTCATGGGGTTCGGGCGTTGGGACGATCTGCCCCGCATTCGGCAGCCGGTGCGCGATATTCGCAGGTAGGTATCCGGCCTCCCGTAAATTTCTGATGTTTTCCTCTGTGACGGAGGAAGCCATCCACTTGCCTCCTGCTCCAGACATGCTTGGAGTGGTTTGAGAAGAAGGACGCGAGCTTGGGTGCTGGAGCTCGAGTGTGTGGGAATGGGAAAGCGAGAAGTAAGAAGGCGTGGGTGAAAAAAGTAGATCTTTGTCCCTTTTATAAGGGGGAGGAGGCGATGGGTCTCCCCACTTGCCTGGCAAAACTGCTTATTCCCCAGGCGCCATAATTGATGGCACGGTTGGGTTGCCCACGTCCGTGTTGATGAGAATCCCGTGATAAGGGGAACACGATCTCTGCTTTGACAAGACGTATCAAGAAAACTGCCTCGCAATGTGTGCGGAGCTGGTTGAGAAAGGCGGTTCGAATAATAACCGGGCCATGAAGTGATGTCATACTATCAAAACATGTCAGCAGATTGGATTTATGGAAGTATTCTTCTCTCTACGGTGGTATGTGGAACTTATTTTGCAGGGTCAGACACTATCCTTGTATTCAAACTCTTCCATAATGTATTCGGAGGAGGAACCCGCCTTGCACTGCCGAAGACAACACTACGCGCCGGACTCATCGTCATTGAAGCCTGGTTCAGGGGCTACTGAGGGAGTCCTGGATTAGGGGGTCTCCGGACAGCCGGACTATATCCTTTGGCCGGACTGTTGGACTATGAAGATACAAGATTGAAGACTTCGTCCCGTGTCCAGATGGGACTCAACTTGGCGTGGAAGGCAAGCTAGGCAATACGGATATGGATATCTCCTCCTTTGTAACCGACCTTGTGTAACCCTAGCCTCCTCCGGTGTCTATATAAACCAGAGGGTTTTAGTCCGTAGGACAAGATACAATCATACCATAGGCTAGCTTCTAGGGTTTAGCCTCTCTGATCTCGTGGTAGATCAACTCTTGTAGTACTCATATCATCAAGAACAATCAAACAGGATGTAGGGTATTACCTCCATCGAGAGGGCCCGAACCTGGGTAAAACATCGTGTCCCCTGCCTCCTGTTACCATCCGCCTTAGATGCACAGTTCGGGACCCCCTACCCGAGATCCGCCGGTTTTGATACTGACACTCTTCATTCCAGTGTTCCTTGTCCGTAACGAATGGCAGAAGACCAACTTCCCTGAAACAGTCAAGGGCTTCTTCGAGACAGGGTAGCCCTACAATGGCTTCACAATCAAGGCGCATGTGTGGAAAGATCCGCCCCTGATTGTAGAGAATGCAGGAGTAGTAGCTGCGCTGTTGATAGCTCCAGAATCGATCGGATGGGATCTTTGGCTTCGAGTATGAATTCTTGGCGCTATCAAAGAAGGTATTGTGTGCCCTGAAGCTGTTCACGTTGAATGATCCTGGGGATGTGGCAGCACCTGGAAGCCTTGGCAGCCTGGGCTTTGGCTTCTGAACTTGTGGCCTCTGCTCCACATGATAGTCATATTGCGGTCCGGGAGCAGTGGGAGGCACCATGATGGGCCATCGGACTGTGACAAGTTCACCACGATTATAGACATGTCCAATGGTGTGAGGCCTTGGACATGGAATAGTGGCTTCAGCATTCATAGTGGCTTCAGGTTGTACTTGAGCTTCAGGCACCACATTAGCTTCAAGTGCCACATTGTCTTCAGGCGCCATATTAGCTTCAAGCACCATATTATGTTCAGGTGCCACATGGTCTTCAGCCATGATAGTATCATTGGCTTCAGCATCATTATTTGTGGCCACCTCAGTAGTTTCAACCTCCAATTGTACAGTAACAGGAGGGTCAGACACAGACTCATTCTCCTCGAGAATGACTTGTTCAGTAGGAGATGGTGTAGCAACTCTTTCTTCTTCTCTTGTTTCTTCATTTTCTTCATCGGCTGATGCAGCCGGAATGTCTTCAGCAGCTTTAGCTTCAGACTTGGAGACATTCATAGTTGGGGTGGCTTCAGGAAACACTTGACGTGCGACTGAGCTTTGTTGCACTTCCCCTTCTGGAATGCTCGACATGGTGACCTGGGGCCTGGGGCCTTTTGCAAAGCCTGCGAAAAGCGGGCGATGCCTTTGGTGACGGAGAGGTCTATACCATATAACTATCATTGTAAAGCACCGGAGTGGTGACTGATACGTCTCCAACGTATCTATAATTTTTTATTGCTCCATGCTATTATATTATCTATTTTGGATGTTATTGGGCTTATTTTTACACTTTTATATTATTTTTGGGACTAACCTATTAACCGGAGGCCCGGCCCAAATTGTTGTTTTCTTGCCTATTTCAGTGTTTCGAAGAAAAGGAATATCAAACGAAGTCCAAACGGAATGAAACCTTCGGGAAAGTTAATTTTTGGAACGGAAGCAATCCAGGAGACTTGGAGTATATGTCAGGCAAGCAACGAGGCAGCCACGAGGCAGGGGGCGCGCCCACCCCCTGGGCGCGCCCTCCACCCTCGTGGGCCCCTCGTTGCTCCACCGACGTACTTCTTCCTCCTATATATATCCATATACCCCCAAACATCCAGGAACAGAATAGATTGGTAGTTCCGCCGTCAGAAGCCTCCGTAGCCACCAAAACTCAATCTAGACCCGTTCCGGCACCCTGCCAGAGGGGGGAATCCCTCTCCAGTGGCCATCTTCATCATCCCGGTGCTCTCCATGATGAGGAGGGAGTAGTTCTCCCTCGGGGCTGAGGGTATGTACTAGTAGCTATGTGTTTGATCTCTCTCTCTCTCTCGTGTTCTTGAGGTGGTATGATCTTGATGTATCGTGAGCTTTGCTATTATGGTTGGATCTTATGATGTTTCTCCCCTTCTACTCTCTTGTGATGAATTGAGTTTTCCCTTTGAAGTTGTCTTATCGGATTGAGTCTTCAAGGATTTCAGAACACTTGATGTATGTCTTGCATGTGCTTATCTCTGGTGACAATGGGATATCACGTGATCCACTTGATGTATGTTTTGGTGTTCAACTTGCGAGTTCCGTCGTGAACTTATGCATAGGGGTTGGCACACGTTTTCGTCTTGACTCTCTGGTAGAAACTTTGGGGCACTCTTTGAAGTTCTTTGAGTTGGTTGAATAGATGAATCTGAGATTGTGTGATGCATATCGTATAATCATACCCACGGATACTTGAGGTGACATTGGATTATCTAGGTGACATTAGGGTTTTGGTTGATTTGTGTCTTAAGGTGTTATTCTAGTACGAACTCTATGATAGATTGAACGGAAAGAATAGCTTCATGTTATTTTACTACGGACTCTTGAATAGATCGATTAGAAAGAATAACTTTGAGGTGGTTTCGTACCCTACAATAATCTCTTCGTTTGTTCTCCGCTATTAGTGACTTTGGAGTGACTCTTTGTTGCATGTTGAGGGATAGTTATATGATCCAATTATGTTATTATTGTTGAGAGGACTTGCACTAGTGAAAGTATGAACCCTAGGCCTTGTTTCAACGCATTGCTATACCATTTGTGCTCACTTTTATCATTAGTTACCTTGATGTTTTTATATTTTCAGATTACAAAAACCATTATCTACTATCCATATTGCACTTGTATCACCATCTCTTCGCCGAACTAGTGCACCTATAAAATTTACCATTGTATTGGGTGTGTTCGGGACACAAGAGACTCTTTGTTATTTGGTTGCAGGGTTGTTTGAGAGAGACCATCTTCATCATACGCCTCCCACGGATTGATAAACCTTAGATCATCCACTTGAGGGAAATTTGCTACTGTCCTACAAACCTAAGCACTTGGAGGCCCAACAACGTCTACAAGAAGAAGGTTGTGTAGTAGACATCAAGCTATTTTCTGGCGCCGTTGCCGGGGAGGTTAGTGCTTGAAGCTATATCTTTAGATCTTGTAATCAAGTCTTTTAGTTTCTTGTTTTATCACTAGTTTAGTTTATAAAAGAAAATTATAAAAAATGGAATTAAGAGTACCTCATATGCTTCATCTTTTTAATATCTATCATGAAAATAAGGATTCCGATAATTGTGCTCAAGTGATAGAATAAGAATGCATTAGAATGTTTGTCACTAAATATTTGAATGATGAGCATGATTGCAATGTTGTTAGTATGAATTCCTTGAATATCCATGATGCTAATGATATGCAAAGCCACAAGATTGGGGAAGCTATGTTTGATGAAGATGATATTTTTTGTCCCCCAAGTTTTGATGAGAAAATTTATTATGATGAAAGCATGCCTCCTATTTATGATGATTATATTGATGAAAGTGGATTTGGAGAGGTCATGACTTAATTCTGTGATGAATCCACTATTTCGGAAGAGGTTGCAATTGATTATGAGAAAAAAGTTGCTACCTATGATGATTATTGTGATGACATGTATGCTATAAAGATTTATGATAACTATGAAACTTGTCATCATGATTTTAGTTTTCAATTGGATTATGCCTCACATGATAGTTATTTTGTTGAGTTTGCTCCCACTACTATTCATGAGAAGAAGTTTGCTTATGTGGGGAGTAATAAAAATCCTATGCTTGTGCATCATGAAAATAGTGCTTTATGTGATAGTTATATTTTTGAATTCATTTCATGATGCTACTGAAAATTATTATGAGGAAGGAATATATGCTTGTAGGAATTGCAATATATCAAGTTTCCTCTCTATGTGCTCAAAGTTTCGAAGTTATGCTTGTTTTGCGTTCCTATGCTAGTTGATTATTGTTCCCGTAAGTTGTTTGCTCACAAAATCCCTATGCATAGGAAGTGGGTTAGACTTAAATGTGCTAGTCATATTCTTCATGATGCTCTCTTTATGTTTCAATTCTTATCTTTTGTGTGAGCATCATCGAAATCAGCATGCCTAGCTAGGGGCGTTAAACGATAGCGCTTGTTGGGAGGCAACTCAACTTTATTTTTGTTACTTGATTTTTTTTCCTGTTTAGTAATAAATAATTCATCTAGCCTCTGTTTAGATGTGGTTTTTTGCTTTTAATTAGTGTTTGTGCCAAGTAGAACCTTTGGGAAGACTTGGGGAAAGTCTTTTTGATCTTGCTGTAAAAAATAGAAACTTTAGCGCTCACGCGAATTGCTGCCATTTTTATTTGGAAAGTGATATTTAGTTAATTATTTTTGAATATGATTAATAGATAAATTCCTCAGGTCCACCAATTTATTTTAGAATTTTTGGGGTTCCAGAAGTTTGCGTTAGTTACAGATTACTACAGACTGTTCTGTTTTTGACAGATTCTGTTTTTCGTGTGTTGTTTGCTTATTTCGATGAATCTATGGCTAGTAAAAGAGTTTATACACCATAGAGAAGTTGGAATACAGTAGGTTTAATACCAATAGAAATCAAGAATGAGTTCATTACAGTACCTTGAAGTGGTGTTTTGTTTTCTTTCGCTAACGGAGCTCACGAGATTTTCTATTTAAGTTTTGTGTTGTGAAGTTTTCAAGTTTTGGGTAAAGATTTGATGGATTATGGAACAAGGAGGGGCAAGAGCCTAAGCTTGGGGATTCCCAAGGCACCCCAAGGTAATATTCAAGGACACCAAAAAGTCTAAGCTCGGGGATGCCCCGGAAGGCATCCCTTCTTTCGTCTTCGTTCATCGGTAACTTTACTTGGAGCTATATTTTTATTTACCACATGATATGTGTTCGAGCGTCATTTTATTTTATTTTTATTTGCTTGCTGTTTGAATAAAATACCAAGATCTGAAATTCTTAAATGTTATAGAATCTTCGCATAGTTGCATAATTATTCGACTACTCATTGATCTTCACTTATATCTTTCGGAGTAGTTTGTCATTTGCTCTAGTGCTTCACTTATATTCTTTTAGAGCACAACGGTGGTTCTATTTTATAGAAATAATTGATCTCTCATGCTTCACTTATATTATTTTGAGAGTCCTTTAGAACAACATGGCAATAATAAAAACTTTCATATAAAGTGCATTGAATACTATGAGAAGTTTGATACTTGATGATTGTTTTGAGATATGGAGATGGTGATATTAGAGTCATGCTAGTTGAGTAGTTCTGAATTTGAGAAATACTTGTGTTAAAGTTTGTGATTCCTATAGCATGCACGTATGGTGAACCATTATGTTATGAAGTCGGAGCATGATTTATTTATTGATTATCTTCCTTATGAGTGGGGGTCGGGGACGAGCGATGGTCTTTTCCTACCAATATATCCCCCTAGGAGCATGCGCATAATACTTTGCTTTGATAACTTGTAGATTTTTACAATAAGTATGTGAGTTCTTTATGACTAATGTTGAGTCCATGGATTATACGCACTCTCACCCTTCCACCATTGCTAGCCTCTCTAGTATCGGCAACTTTCGCCGGTGCCATAAACCCACCATATACCTTCCTCAAAACAGCCACCATACCTACCTATTATGGCATTTCCATAGCCATTCCGAGATATATTTCCATGCAACTTTCCACCGTTCTGTTATTATGACACGCTTCATCATTGTCATATTGCTATGCGTAATCATGTAGTTGACATTGTATTTGTGGCAAAGCCACCGTTCATAATTCTTTCATACATGTCATTCGTGAGTCATTGCACATCCCGGTACACCGCCGGAGGCATTCATATAGAGTCGTATGTTGTTCTAAGTATTGAGTTGTAATTCTTGAGTTGTAATTAAATAAAGTGTGATGATCATCATTATTAGAGCATTGTCCCATGTGAGGAAAGGATGATGGAGACTATGATTCCCCCACAAGTCGGGATGAGACTCCGGACGAGAAAAAAAGAGGCAAAAAAAGAAAAGGCCCAAATAAAAAAATAAAAAAATGAGAGAAAAAGAGAGAAGGGACAATGTTACTATCCTTTTTCCACACTTGTGCTTCAAAGTAGCATCATGATCTTCATGATAGAGTCTCCTATGTTGTCACTTTCATATACTAGTGGGACTTTTACATTATATAACTTGGCTTGTATATTCCAATGATGAGATTCCACAAAATTGCCCTAGGTCTTCATGAGAAAGCAAGTTGGATGCACACCCACTTAGTTTCTTTTTGAGCTTTCATACACTTATAGCTCTAGTGCATCCGTTGCATGGCAATCCCTACTCACTCACATTGATATCCATTGATGGGCATCTCCATAGCCCGTTGATACACCTTGTTGATGTGAGACTATCTTCTCCTTTTTGTCTTCTCCACAACCACCATTCTATTCCACCTATAGTTCTATGTCCATGGCTCACGCTCATGTATTGCGTGAAGATTGAAAAAGTTTGAGAACATCAAAAGTATGACACAATTGCTTGGCTTATCATCGGGGTCGTGCATAATTTAAATATTTTGTGTGATGAAGATAAAGCATAGCTAGACTATATGATTTTGTAGGGATAGCTTTCTTTAGCCATGTTATTTTGAGAAGACATGATTACTTTGTTAGTATGCTTGAAGTATTATTATTTTTATGTCAATATTAAACTTTTGTCTTGAATCTTATGGATCTGAACATTCATGCCACAATAAAGAAAAATTACATTGAGAAATATGTTAGAAAGCATTCCACATCAAAAAATATTTTTTATCATTTACCTACTCGAGGACGAGCAGGAATTAAGCTTGGGGATGCTGATACGTCTCCAATGTATCTATAATTTTTTATTGCTCCATGCTATTATATTATCTATTTTGGATGTTATTGGGCTTATTTTTACACTTTTATATTATTTTTGGGACTAACCTATTAACCGGAGGCCCAGCCCAAATTGTTGTTTTCTTGCCTATTTCAGTGTTTCGAAGAAAAGGAATATCAAAAGGAGTCCAAACGGAATGAAACCTTCGGGAAAGTTATTTTTGGAACGGAAGCAATCTAGGAGACTTGGAGTAAACGTCAGGCAAGCAACGAGGCAGCCACGAGGCAGGGGGGCGCGCCCACCCCCCCTGGGCGCGCCCTCCACCCTCGTGGGCCCCTCGTTGCTCCACCGACGTACTTCTTCCTCCTATATATATCCATATCCCCCCAAACATCCAGGAACAAAATAGATCAGGAGTTCCGCCGCCAGAAGCCTCTGTAGCCACCGAAAACCAATCTAGACCCATTTCGGCACCCTGCCGGAGGGGGGAATCCCTCTCCGGTGGCCATCTTCATCATCCCGGTGCTCTCCATGATGAGGAGGGAGTAGTTATCCCTCAAGGCTGAGGGTATGTACCAGTAGCTATGTGTTTGATCTCTCTCTCTCTCTCGTGTTCTTGAGGTGGTATGATCTTGATGTATCGCGAGCTTTGCTATTATGGTTGGATCTTATGATGTTTCTCCCCCTCTACTCCCTTGTGATGAATTGATTTTTCCCTTTGAAGTTGTCTTATCAGATTGAGTCTTTAAGGATTTGAGAACACTTGATGTATGTCTTGCATGTGCTTATCTGTGGTGACAATGGGATATCACATGATCCACTTGATGTATGTTTTGGTGATCAACTTGCGGGTTCCCTCGTGAACTTATGCATAGGGGTTGGCACACGTTTTCGTCTTGACTCTCCGGTAGAAACTTTGGGGCACTCTTTGAAGTTCTTTGAGTTTGTTGAATAGATGAATCTGAGATTGTGTGGTGCATATCGTATAATCATACCCATGTATACTTGAGGTGACATTAGAGTATCTAGGTGACATTAGGGTTTTGGTTGATTTGTATCTTAAGGTGTTATTCTAGTACGAACTCTATTATAGATTGAATGGAAAGAATAGCTTCGTGTTATTTTACTACGGACTCTTGAATAGATCGATTAGAAAGAATAACTTTGAGGTGGTTTCGTACCCTACAATAATCACTTCGTTTGTTCTCCGCTATTAGTGACTTTGGAGTGAATCTTTGTTGCATGTTGAGGGATAGTTATATGATCCAATTATGTTATTATTGTTGAGAGGACTTGCACTAGTGAAAGTATGAACCCTAGGCCTTGTTTCAACGCATTGCAATACCATTTGTGCTCACTTTTATCATTAGTTACGTTGCTGTTTTTATATTTTCAGATTACAAAAACCATTATCTACTATCCATATTGCACTTGTATCACCATCTCTTCGCCGAACTAGTGCACCTATACAATTTACCATTGTATTGGATGTGTTGGGGACACAAGAGATTCTTTGTTATTTGGTTGCAGGGTTGTTTGAGAGAGATCATCTTCATCCTACGCCTCCCACGGATTGATAAACCTTAGGTCATCCACTTGAGGGAAATTTGCTACTGTCCTACAAACCTCTGCACTTGGAGGCCCAACAACGTCTACAAGAAGAAGGTTGTGTAGTAGACATCAGTGTCTTGAGGTGTTGGAGTTCTGGGTGTGTCTTCATGAATGGGGGTGTCTTGTTGAGGGCGATCGGCCCATGAATCATCCTGAGCAATTGGCGTCAAGGGACGACCAATGCTGATGAGTTCGATGTTCATAAGAACATGCGATGATACCACTTGTTGAACGAGTTGAGGAAGGACTTCATCATCTTCTACATTGTCTTCGCGACCAATGTCTTCAGCTCTGATGGGGTCAACAACTGGAACTTCTGCATCTTCAGGAGCCTCTGTGAAAGCAGGCTCGTGAATCACTAGGAGACGCTCTTGGTTGGTGGAGGATGGACGGGCAACAGAAATGGGCTCAACCACAAGGGGCTCAGAGGCCGCATCACGCTCTTTCTTTGAAGACTTCTTCAAAAAAATTCTTTGATGGGGCTTCATCAGAGGCATTCTTGTGCTTGTGTTTCCTGGCATCAGCTTCAGCTGCCCTTGTCTTCTTCAGTTCTGAAGCTGCTAAGGGGACCTTAGGCTTTGAGCCTGCCATGCTGGCAGGGAAGACAATGCGAGGTTCTTCCTGCCTTGGTGCTTCAGTTCGGGCCGCAGCATACTTCTTTGTTGGCTTGGCAGCCATTCTTGGGTCGATGCCAGGACGGCCAAGAGCCTTGCGCTTCTCAACCTCATTGTGTGCTTGAACACATTTCTGCGCAAAGTACTTCATGCGCTCTCTTGAACCTTTAGCTTCTTCATGCTTCTTGTGAAATTGATCCTTGAGCTCATGCAACATCTTCTTGAAGATCTGAACATCTGCCACGCTGAGCTTGGCCATGTTCTTCTTGAAGTGAGCCTTTTCATAGTCAATTTTGTTTTTCAGCTCAACTATCTTCTGAGCCACGGCCAACTCATTAGCAATGGCTCCATGGAAGGTGACGCTGATAGCCACAGGAAGCTGAAGATCATCAATGCTTATGCTCTAGTCGTCGAACCACTCATCAATGAAGTTGTTTAGAATATCCATGTCAAAGAGAGGCAGATTGTTGAAGATCTCCGCCTCTTGCTTGCTCTTGATGAGTTGCTCAAGTGCGTCATCACCAAGATCTTCGTCACTTGACAAATCAATGGTGTCTTCTTCGTTCCTGAGAACGGCAGCTGGAGTCAGTTCATGCCCAGAAATCTTCTTGGGCTTCTTGGTTTTCTTTGTCTTCTCGGCCTTCTTGGAGACACGAGACAAGTCTTCAGACTACACACTGGCTTCAGGAGGTGCAGTGGCCAATGGATTCACACGCGAAGCTTTTGGTGAGGCAGGGGGCTTTGAAGCCTTTGATTTCTTCTTCTTCTGCGGCTTTGGTGGAGCTGGCGCTTCTTCGGAGTCTGCGTCATCAGCAGAGTGTTCCACCGTAGCCCCCTGTACAGCTATGTGAGTGAGAAGGCCATCGAAGTTGTAGAAGGGTCCGATGACATTTGGATTGGCATCACGGGTGCCATCAGCCCTAGGAGCAGATGGGCCAGGGTTGAAGTCGAGGCCAAACTCCTTCTTGTTCTTGACAGCAGACTCCTTGGAAAATTGATAATTCCGCTTGAACAGATTGTCTTTATGACACCATAACAAGGATGATGGGTCGGCATTCTCTGGTTGTGGCCCTTGGACCATGCATGGGTAGAAGCCTTGAGCAATGGCTTCAGACTTGGACTTGGGCTGCAGATTTCTGTATAGAATATCTCCCCAGGGACCCTTAATGGCATTCTTTTCAGCATATTCAGCAGTCACAAATCTGTACATGAACCATTCTTCCGCCCAATATCTTCGAATCCGTTGGATTTGGGTCTTGCGCTGGTTGTAGCTTTCCTCGGGATCTGATTTGTACAGCTCAAACAGATCTGGAGGTAAATCCTTGGCTGTATTTCCACGATGTTGCCTGCCGCCCTTTCTAGCTGATTTCTCTATTGCCATTGTATTCAGATTGAAAGGCTTCAAGACAGTGAATGGCTTCCTCTTGCTAGTTAGACAGGAACTGGCTTCAGGTGAGTGAATATGACGTTGTAAGAACTCTGCAAATGAATGCAGACTATGAGAACCAAGGGATTCTCCCACGGACATGTACCTGTGATAGCATTAGAGATGCGAGGGAAGGGGAAGAGGTCATATGCATTCTCAGAAGATTTTGAAGATAAATCAGTTTGAAGACATTGACCTCATAGCGCGAAGACATTCACTTATTTGAAGAGAGACGGTTCCAGATTTGTACGAATCCATGAATAAGTACAAGTGAGGAATCTAACTAGTTGTGAAGCATAAGTGAATATACTTGGCATCATATGAGATACAGATAAGGATGGATCCATATTTGGAAGTGAAGAAACCACTTTTGGTTGAAGTGGATGGATCTGACGGATCGAAAAGGCAGTAAAAAGTAAGATTTAATTACCGCGGATGAACTGTTAGACGAGGTAGAGAGAGGCCGAGCAGTTCAATCTTCTGTGCCCTAACTTGGCAACGGAAGACACCTATGGCAATGTCGGAGAGGACGAGGTCCGCGGCCGGCATGAGAACGGCGTCGAAGAAGTCGCGGCAGTCAAGCGCTTCGTCTCCGGCGTCGACGCGAGCTAGCAGAGGCGCTAGGGTTTGTGCGAGGCGGAGAGGTGGAAGAAGAGATAATGACCACGGTGAGTTGTGTATTTATAAGGACAGGGACGGCACATCGCAATTACGCAGGTGCCCCTGGCGGTTCACATCTGAAGGACATGTGGCATGCATGCAACTTATTGAAAGTTGTTCCACATTCCCACGCACGCCTGGATTGTCGGGTGGTCGTTCCGGCTTCTCCAGTTTGCAGGAAAAAAGGATATGGCAATAAAAATAGATTTAAATGTTTGTCACTTTGTCTTCTACTGTCCAGGACTCAGAGAAGACAAATGACGGGTTTCAATAGAATGCATATGATTTGGATAGATAGAATTTGAGGTAGAAGCACAGAAGAGGTTAGGGTCCGATCACATTCACTTAGATCAATAAAAAATTCAACCATGAAGACATAGCTATAAGTGAATGCTGTAGAGGACAGAACACGAATACATATACATATATATATATATATCCAACTCAACATTGCAAAGATAAACCTTGAAGTCAAATCAATGTTGAAGACAAATCAAATGTGAAGACTATGCAATTTTGACGCCACATAAAACACTTCAAAAAGATGTTGGTGGTGGTATTACCCACCGTATAGGAAGTATTAGACCCAGACACGGCGCACAATTATTGTGGCACTCCGAAGTCAAATTCCGTGTTAATGTATTCACACTTAGAATGTATGCCTTCATTGATTGAAGATATATGTTACTTTGTGTGTTGCACATCTAAGTCATCAACATGCATAAGTGTTAGGATGTGTGTCCAATTACAGGACATTTGAGGATTCTAAGATATTTAGCTCACACCGCAACTTGCAAAACCTTTTCTCATCCAAGGGCTTTGTGAAGATATATGTGAATTGCTCTTCAGTGTTGACGTGAATGATATCAATATATTCCTTCATGACATGATCTCTGAGAAAATGATGACGGATCTGAATGTGATTTGTCTTCGAGTGCTGAACTGGGTTATTGGCAATCTTGATGGCGCTTTCATTGTCATAGTAGAGTGGCACATGCTTCAGGTGGATGCCATAGTCCTTGAGAGTTTGCTTCATCCACAAAAGCTGAGCGCAGCAAGATCCAGCAGCAATGTATTCAGATTCAGCAGTGGAGAGAGATACATAGTTCTGCTTCTTTGAAGACCAATAGACAAGAGATCGTCCAAGAAAGTGACATGTGCCTAATGTGGACTTGCGATCAACCTTGTCACCAGCATAATCAGCATCTGAGAATCCAACTAGATCAAACTCTGAGCCCTTTGGATATCATAATCCTAGTGTTGGGGTGTAAGCCAAATATCAAAGAATTTGCTTCACAACTAAGTGATGCGACTCCTTTGGTGCCGCTTGGAATCGGGCACACATGCAAACGCTAAGCATTATATCTGGCCTAGATGCACATAAATAGAGTAAATAACCAATCATGGAGCGTATACCTTTTGATCAAACTCTTTACCATTGTCGTCGGGGCCTAGATGACTTTTGGTTGGCATTGGCGTCGTGTATCCTTTGCAGTCTTGCATTCCAAACTTCTTCAGGCAATCTTTGAGGTATTTCTCTTGTGATATGAAGATGTCATTGCTCTGTTGACGGATTTGAAGACTGAGGAAGAATTTCAGCTCACCCATCATGGACATCTGATATTACTCTTGCATCATGTGTCCAAACTTATCACTGTATCTCTTGTTAGTGCAGCCGAAGATAATGTCATCCACATAGATTTGGCATACAAACAGTTCTCCATCATATGTCTTCGTGAAGAGTGTAGGATCTAGAGAACCAGGTTTGAAGCCTTTGCTCTTCAGGAAGTCTTTGAGTGTGTCATACTAAGCGCGAGGGGCTTGTTTGAGGCCATACAGTGCCTTGTTGAGCTTGTATACCATATCAGGACGTTTTGGGTCTTCAAAACCAGGTGGCTGTGCGACATACACTTCTTCTTCAATCTTGCCATTCAGAAAAGCACTCTTCACATCCATTTGATACAGGAGGATGTTGTGATGGTTGGCATAGGCTAGCAGTATGTGAATGGCTTCAAGCCTAGCCACCGGAGCAAATGTTTCATCGAAGTCAGTCCCTTCAACTTGAGTGTATCCTTGAGCAATGAGACGAGCCTTGTTTCTAACAACTTGACCATGCTTATCTTGTTTGTTGCGATAGATCGATTTGGTGCCTATGATATTGTGCTTGCGAGGATCAGGATGCTTAACCAATTCCCACACATTGTTCAGCTCGAACTGTTGAAGCTCTTCTTGGATTGCTTGAATACATTCAGGTTCCATGAAGGCTTCAGCAACTTTCTTGGGTTCAGATATAGATACAAATCCAAAGTGCCCACGGAAATTTGCTAGCTGTGTTGCTTTTGAACGAGTGAGTGGAGTATTTTTTTTTCAATTTTCACTTCATTTGCAACACAAGGATGAGCTGGACGAAGATTTTGCTCTTGCTGATCATTGTTTTCATCATCAGTATTGACTTCGGGCTGAGCAGTGTCTTCGGGTTGATTAGGTGCAGAAATAATGAGTTCTTCTTTAGCCCGAGCCTCTGAAGGTATGATTTCTCCAGTACCCATAAGCTTGATGGATTCACTTGGTGAGACTTAATCTAGCACATTTGGCAGGTGCTCTCTTTGCGAACTGTTACTTTCATCGAACCGCATCCACAGTTTCAACCACTTTATAGTGAAAGAGGTTGAAGACTCTGTAGGAGTGTGAATCCTTTTTGTAACCAAGCATAAAACCTTCATGTGCTTTCGGTGCGAATTTGGAAGTGTGATGTGGATCCTTGATCCAGCACCTAGCACAAAATACTCTGAAGTAACTTACGTTTGGCTTCTTACCAGTTAGTAGCTCATATGATGTCTTATTTAGAAGCTTGTGAAGATAAACATGGTTGATGACGTGGCATGCAGTATCAATGGCATCGGGCCAGAACTTCCTTGGAGTCTTGTACTCATCAAGCATCGTCCGAGCCATCTCAATGAGGGTTCTATTCTTGCGCTCCACGATGCCATTCTGCTGAGGTGTGTTTGGAGCTGAGAACTCATGAGTGATGCCCAATGTATCAAGATAAGTGTTGAGGCCGGTGTTCTTGGACTCTGTGCCATTGTCACTTCTGATGTGCTTGATCTTCATGCCATAGTTCGTCATGGCACGATTGGTGAATCGTCTGAAGACATCCTGCACTTCATTCTTGTAGAGGATTATATGCACCCATATATATCTTGAGTAATCATCAACAATGACAAAGCCATAGAGGCAAGTAGTGGTAGTAAGAGTGGAGTAGTTAGTATGGACAAATAAGTCCATGTGAAGCAGCTCAAAGGGACGAGATGTCCTCATGATTGTCTTCGAGGGATGCTTGACCCTTGTCATCTTTCCAGCTTTGCAGGCACCACACAAATGATCCTTCTTGAACTTGACGCCCTCGATGCCTACGACATGTTTCTTCTTCATGAGTGTGTACAAGTTCCTCATGCTAGCATGCCCTAGCCTCCGATGCCAGAGCCAGCACTCTGAAGCTTTTCCTAGAAGACATACAGCCAACTGTGGTCCTGCTGAGAAATCTACCATGTACAAATCGTCCTTTCGATATCCTTCAAAGACATGCTTTTACCAGTGTCAGCAAATGTGATGTGACTCTTGTCAGATGGACGTAAGGTTGAGTCCATGAGAAGACTTCGATCACCAATCATGTGGTTAGTGCATCCACTATCCATAATCCACTCAGAAGCCTTTGGTATCGTACCCTACAGTGCAGTTAGGGGGATAGGCTTCACCAAGGGAAATGTGAAGCATAAACATTTGACGAACAAGCATATTATCAAAGTTCAGTTCCTGGTTAGGGCAGATAGGATGATTGTCAAGGAATCCAGGAACAATATACATAGTAAGACCATTTGGGCATTTTATCTTGCGCCCCACAAGATGTTTTAGGTCCCCAGCATAAGCATCAGACGGCTTTGATTTCTGGCTGGAGACCTTTCCCTGCAAAAGAGAGTTAATTCTTCTTAACCACCCACATCTTTAGGGGTGGCCTAGAAGCAATGAGTCTAAGTGTAGCATCTGAGAACTTTGGCTTTGGAGCCCTAGCAAATAGCCTTACAGGAGGTGAATAATACTCATAAGAATAAGCAGAATACTTCTTGGTCTTATGAACATAGCGGTTTGATGAAACACGCTCATATTCATAAGTCTGAGTATGGTTTCCCTGCAAAACATTGGCGTTAGGGTGACTCTGGTGAGTCCTCTGTCTGTATGAAGCCTTTGGACCATGTGAAGCCTTTGGTCTGGGGTTTGTATTCTTCTCAGGTGGGGTCATGATGACATTCACCTGAAGATTCTCAAGACAACTCTTGGGCACCCAGATCTTCTTCAAAGGGGGTCCATTCCTGCAGTTAGTACCAATATACCTGGCAAACACTTCACCATTCTAATTCTTAAACAGTTTATAGTTTGCATCAAAGGATTCATCAATGATAATGGGGTTAGCACAAGTGAAGCCAGATAAGTTGGATGGATCTGCTGAAAGTTCCTTTGCAGCAACCCATGTGGTTTTGGGGTACTGCTCAGGCTTCCAGTAGGAACCATCGGCATTCATTTTCCTCTCGAACCCAACACCCTCTTTACTAGGGTTTCGGTTCAGAATTTGTTTCTTGAGGACATCACACAGTGTCTGATGCCCTTTGAGGCTTTTGTACATCCCTATTTCAAGCAATGTCTTCAACCTGGCATTCTCATTAGCAATAGTAGTGGTATCCTCAGAAGAGGGGTTAGTTTCCACATCAGCAGTTGAAGCATAGCAACAGTAGTAGCAGTAGAACATCCAGCGACAGTGTAGCGACCTGACCTCAGATGGTCAAGTCTCTGTGCTTCGGTGTCATCCCTGGATCGGTAATGCTGACACACATAGTACTCGAGGATTTATAGCAGAGTAGCAATCACACACTTATTACATCGAATGTCTCCAAAGAGAACTTATTACAATAATATGGCTTAAGGCCATCTAATGCGATAACAACGGAAGGCTTGGAAGATAAAGTGAGTCCATCAACTCCAATGGCATAGCTGAGCTGCACGGCAATGACCTAACGAACCTTACTCTTCGTCTGAAAAGTCTGCAACATAATACGTTGCAGCCCGAGAACGGGTCAGCACATGGAATATGCTGGCAAAGTAACATAGTAGAGCAAGAACAGAATAATGCTATCACTATATGCATATTTGGCTGGTGGAAAGCTCTATGGTTACAGTTTTGCGTAAAGCTAATTTTTCCCTACAACAAAGGAATATATTTTATTTAACTATCATGGTGGTTGAACAACATTGAGAAGGTAACCCCAACTCAATCCCAAATTAAAGTAGTTAACAACCCAACAATATTAATTAAGAGTGATGAGATACATGTGATAACTCAAGTACTAGATACTCAAGATTGTCCATAATCGGGGACATGGCTAACCATGATTAGATTGTACACTCTGCAGAGGTTTGCGCACTTTTCCCCACAAGACTCGATCGCCTCCGTTGGATTTCTCGCACTGCATGGTGTTTGAGAAACGGATGACCGAGACACAGTCTTTCAGAAACGTTAACTCTCTACTCCGGGTAGACCATACTGAAAGATCGTGGATGTCGCCTAGAGGGGGGGGTGAATAGGCTCTTTTAAAATAATTATGGTTTACGCTTGAACAAATGCGGACTAAACCTAGCGGTTAATTTGTCAAGAACAAAACCTACAACAACTAGGCTCACCTATGTGCACCAACAACTTATGCTAAGCAAGATAAACTACTAGGTGATAGCAAGATATATGACAAGAACCAATATGGCTATCACAAGGTAAAGTGCATAAGTAAAGAGCTCGAGTAAGAGATAACCAAGGCACGCGGAGATGACGATGTATCCCGAAGTTCACACCCTTGCGGATGCTAATCTCCGATTGGAGCCGTGTGGAGGCACAATGCTCCCCAAGAAGCCACTAGGGCCACCGTAATCTCCTCACGCCCTCACACAATGCAAGATGCCATGATTACACTAAGGGACCCTTGAGGGCGGTCACCGAACCCGTACAAATGGCAAACCGAACCGTACACTTTGGCAACCCTTGGGGGAGGTCACCGGTACCCGTCAAATTGCTCGGGGCGATCTCCACAACCTAGTTGGAGACCCCGACGCTTGCCCGGAGCTTTACACCACAATGATTGAGCTCCGAACACCACCAACCGTCTAGGGCGCCAAGGCACCCAAGAGGAACAAGCTCTAGGGTGCCCAAACACCCAAGAGTAATAAGCTTCTCAAACTTTACTTCCACGTATCACCGTGGAGAACTCAAACCGATGCACCAAATGCAATGGCAAGGGCACACGGAGTGCCCAAGTCCTTCTCTCCCAAATCCCACCAAAGCAACTAATGCTAGGGAGGAAAATGAGAGGAAGAATGAAAGAAGAACATGAAGAACTCCAAGATCTAGATCCAAGGGGTTCCCCTCACTTAGAGGAGAAAGTGATTGGTGGAAACGTGGATCTAGATCTCCTCTCTCTTTTCCCTCAAGAACTAGCAAGAATCATTGGAGGGATTGAGAGTTAGCAAGCTCGAAGAAGGTCAACAATGGGGGAAGAACACGAGCTCAAGAGATAAGGTTCATTGGGGAAGAAGACCCCCTTTTATAGGTGGGGGAAAATCCAACCGTTATGCTCACAGCCCGCACCGAGCGGTACTACCGCTCCAAGGAGCGGTACTACCGCTAGGGCGGTAGTACCCCTTTGAAAAACAACAGCAAGGAGGCAAAAGGCCAGTAGAACCGCTGGAGCGGTACTATCACTCGTCCTCACGGTACTACCGCTCGACCTCACGGTACTACCGCAAATGGTAGCGGTACTACTGCTTGCGAGCGGTACAAAAAAAATACTTCCGTGGCTACTTCCGCTGAGCAAAACCCGAGATTTTGGTCCGGAGCGGTACTTCCGCTTAGGAGCCGCGGTAGTACTGCTCGGGAGCGATACTACCACTCAGGAGCCGCGGTAGTACTGCTCTGGAGCGGTAGTAAAAAATTACATCCGCTCTAGCCACGGTAGTACTGCTGCAGCCTTTACAAAAACAACCATAACTTCTGCAAACGGACTCCGAATTCGACGAAGCCAAGTTTGTTGGAAAGCTAGTGACAAGGGCTAACACAATCTTGATATAAATACCAATAAGAAGCAAACGAGAAAAGTCCCAAAAGAAAAAGGTGAGAACCCTTCCTCGGATAAGACCGGTAAAACCTCCAACACCAAAAACATCATAGAAGACGCATGTAAACTCCGTTTTCGATGAACTCAAGCTTGTCATCAAGATGACCATAAGCTCTAAGACTCAAAAAGAGAACCAACCAAGAACCAAGAAATGTGATGCAAGGATGCAATGGTTTGAGCTCTCTACGAATGATACGATCAAGCTACTCATCGAGAGCCCCCCTTGATAGTACGGCAATCGATCCTATAACCCGGTCTCCCAACTACCATCATGAGAAATAGAAAACCTATCAAGGGCAAACCTTTGCCTTGCACATGGTCCACTTGAGCTAGATGATGACGATCTTGACTCCCTCAAGTTGGACCACCTTTCTTGATTGTGTTGGCTCGATGAAGACTAGTTGATTGCTCCCCCATACTCCACTATGGGTGAGCCACTCTTCCGCACATCTTCACAAGTCCATTGACACCACAATGGACGACAAGCTTCAAGCATTTAATCTCTTCGTGATGCTTCACTTGAATTTGCACACCGCAACCTAACCCCACAAAGAACTCTCACGAAGACCATGGGTTAGTACACAAAGCGTAATGGACAATGCTTACCATACCATGGGATCACTTGATCCCTCTGTACATCGTGTATGCTTTATGTGTTGATCAACTTGATTCACTCTTGACTTAGTCTTGATCAACCTTGATTCTTTCCAACTCTCTTCATTTGGATGATGTCTTGAAGGTAAACATGAATGATCAAACAATATTCTTCTTCAAGACATGCTTGCAATAAGCTCAACTCTCAAATGACCAATCTTTGGATAATTCCTTGAATAGCACCTTGGTCGACACAAACTCTCCTTGAAACCAACACATGTACTCCAAAAAAAGCCTATGGACAAAACCTTCAAATGTAACTCAAGGCATCCATTAGTCCATAGAGATTGTCATCAATTACCAAAACCAAACATGGGGCACCGCATGTTCTTTCAATCTCCCCCATTTTGGTAATTGATGACAATCACTTTCACGAGAGTTTATACAAGGAATTATGCATCACCAAGCAATGCAACAACCAATAATGCATGCGTATGAGATGCAAATGCTTAGGAACAAAACCAAAGCAAGGAGAAAACTCTGAAGACTTCTCCCCCAAACTCTCTGAAACTTCTCCCCCATTGTCATCGATTGCCAAAATGGGAGAAAAGCATAGAAGGCCAATATAAATTGTGTTCCTCCATAAATTGTGTATTTCTCAACAAGAGAGTGGAATGCAATACACATATCCAACGGTAATACTCGGAGGAATACCAACTATATTGAGGCACCAAGATTGCTAAAGGAATGATATGCCACAAGGACATAACAAAGAGAGACACAAGCATTCAAGCAATCAAAAGGTACCAATTGAAGCAAGCAATCAACGGATATCAATTGAACCAACTCGACCAAAGATCCTACGAGCTACATGAATAAAGGATATAATGATATGAGCAAAGGAGTGTTCTAAACAAACTAGAGAAGCTCCCCATGATTTGTGCACATATAATTTTTTTGTATTTGGATACAAAGTGCACAAAATAGGATCATAGCTCCCCCAAAATCAATAGAAACTTACAACAAGTGCAAATGAGCATATAGGAAACTAAGCCTAGTACATGTAACAAACACATGGTTGAGCAATAAGTGAAAGAGGCAACTTAAGAATGGGCTCAACCAAAATTATGTGTGTGAGTCAAGGAAATGCACTTGAGAAGACTAATGTACGGATGAGCATTAAGCATCAATAAAGTCTTGAAAGAATGAGGCAACACAGTGCAAGGCCTATCATTCCCACACACAACAAGTAAATGGGTTCACAAGCTTACTAATAAGCATATAAAGAACCTATTCTTGTGACAACCCGTGGTGAAGATAGAAGATGAAAGCCTCATCAAGACGAGGGATACCAATTAAGATGGCAAAAGCCTCATAAAGATAAGCATGACGAAAATAATCTTCACCACACAAGAGTGCATCAAGATGCAACGAGATAAGACACGCACTCAAGGCAAAAGCTTTCACAGAGCCACCAAAGAAATAACATAAGAAAGACAAGGTGGACGTGAAAGAAAGGATATCAACTAGATATGCAACTTCTCTCAAGTGTATAAGATTCTAGGTAGACGAAATCATGATGATATATATCTACAAAGAAAGATATACACACGAAATAGTTACAAAAGGAAAGAACAAGATATCCACAAGGAAATCATAAATATACCAATAAGATATTTTCTTGAAAGCATAGCACATGGCTAGATATGGTCTTATTGTATATAAATGAATTCCTACTACACAACCATCAAAGACATCACAACTAGTAATATGAGATCATCGTTGAGATGCTTTGAGAAAGGAAACAAGTATCACAACATGGAATGAATATCATGCTAAGATGCAACCTACACAAGGTTGAAAGCAAGGAAGAATGCATGAAGAGATGCTTGTTACTGAGATATCATTGGAAGGATGTAGTAGATACCAATTAAGGGTAGATAGTAGTTCATTGATCATCCTAGCTTGAATCGAATAAGTACATGGTGACACCACCTTCCTTGTGAGTGAGCCGAGCGTCCAATGCATCTCCAATTGTTCCTAGAACAACAACACAAACAAAATGGTACCCAAACTCATTGGGACCAAAGAGTTAGAGAACCAACAATAAATAGGACAAACTCCACATAAATATGTGCACATAGATATGAAAATGAATTACATGCACATCTCATCCAATTTGAGACTTGGTGGAGTTTCCCCTATATATTGGGTCAAAGAAGGAAAGCATGCCAAAGAAACTACATGAAGTTAATATGCATGCTCAATACTTTCAAGAACCGATACCAATTGACAAAGAATTACCAAGTGAAGAAGAGATACCAAATGAATAAATCAACACTTGGAGGATATCAAATGAAAGATACATCAAGGAATGAGATATCCAATGATACACGCAAAAAGAAAGATGTCAAACTCCCAAAAGAGAGAATGGTTCCAAACAAACCAAGTGCTCTACAAAGTTTCATGATGGCACAAAGTACCAAAAAGAAACGGTTTGCATTCCACCAACATACACTTGATAAGGATCACAAGGTGAGCGTTCTAAGAAAAATAGGATAGCTCCCCCAAGCATTGTGCATTAAAGAGAATTTGCATTTGAATACAAAAAGCACAAGATGGGATCACCACTTTCACTATATCTATACAAACACTAGACAAGCTCAAGGAAATAACAAGATCCACAAGTGGTATGGAATACAATGGGAGTTGACACAATCCTAGGCACGAGATAAGGCAAATAAAAGCAAAGGCCAATGTAAAGATGATCAATAATTTCTACCACACATAAGTGAGTACCAATTGTCAAAAGACAAGAAGTATTTGGAAATGATTCCCGTTGGTAGATAGCAAGGATAACCAACATCATCTTCACACCGAACACAAGCAAAGTGCAACTTGTAGAGCTAACATGCCACCTAAGAACAAGATAATTTACAATATCAATCCTAGGTGACAATATCTCAAATGTACACATTTTCTAGGCTTGTAATATGCACATAGCATATTACTCACCCATAATGTGATACCAATAAAAACTTAACAAGAGGCAATAAGAGAATCCAACAAGAGATAATTAATGGACTATTTAGAATTTGAATTTCTTATGAGAAGACATACCACATAGCGACTAGATAATCTTGAAATATCAATACTAGATGGTATTACTCATGTACACACATTTATAGGATAGTGAGGTGCACAAAGCACATCACTCCCTCATAATGGGATATTCAATTAATCTCTCACAAGAGCCAACTAAGATACAAACAAGATGCACAAAGGCTCAACGTACGACACACATGTACATGAAGTGCAAACCAACACACACATACTTGATTTCTCAAGATAATCAAGTTGGAAGCACAACATATACAAACACATGCAAGGAACAAAACCAAACATGCAAAGGGGTAAGTAACTATCAATGTAAACACTTTAAGCACGAGTTACCGCATGGAGGAACATTGGATATAAGATAGAAACTTGATAATACGAATAATTTGGCTTGAGACAATTAGAATGATGAAGTCCCCTTAATTCTTCATTAAGTAGCCAAGTCTCCAATGCCCTCCAACAACACCTATTGATCAAGTTTGAGCTAGTTGGTCTCCAACCAAGTTGGGTCCTAAGAGGTTAGTCACAATAGGCTTGGCTATCCAAATGGTTCTTTGCTTCAAACCACTTTGAGTACCAACAAACTTGGCAACCACATTGCCAACCTTATCCCTCCCAAGAGAATAGACATCATCAATAATAATTGGGTTGGATAAGTTACCACTTGTGCACGAAGAAGCGAGGTGACCTTTCTCACGACATAGGTAGCAACGTCT
The DNA here is from genome assembly GCF_003073215.2 of Triticum urartu. Taxonomy (NCBI): domain Eukaryota; kingdom Viridiplantae; phylum Streptophyta; class Magnoliopsida; order Poales; family Poaceae; genus Triticum; species Triticum urartu. The sequence continues at coordinate 559,835,028 of NC_053023.1, forward strand.
ACTCTTCACTTTCTTCTCACTTGATTTCTCAACTTGAGAAGCATTAGATTGAGTCTTCTTGGGAAGAGGCCTTTCTTCAACTTGAGGTTGAGCATGAGAATGCACTTGTAGCCGCTTCCCTTGTTGCTTGTCAGTAATGGCCTTCTTCTTCAATGGGCAAGATCTAACATGATGCCCTTCAATTTTTCACTTGAAGCAAATAAGCTTGGCCAAACTCTTGACTTGTTTTTGGCCCTTCTTGTTGTTGCTCTTGTACTTCTTCTTCTTATTGGAGTTGAATCCAAGTCCACCTTAGTCATTGGGGTATTTTTGTACACTCAAGATATTGTTGAGTGTGGCCTTCCCTTCATGACACTTTTCCAAATCTTTCTTCAAAGAAGTGACTTGGGCCTTGAGCTCTTTGATTTCCTCTACACGGTTAGTCTCAACACAAGCACTAGAGGAAGTATAAGCTTCATCGTTAGAGCAACAAGGCAAGGAAAGCAATTCATCACAAGATGTACCAACGTTATGCATGGATGAATCGCGAGGACTAGCACAAGGCAATATAGCATTTTGACTAAAAGTAGTGCTAGTGTCCACATGAGGCTCACTAGATGTTACCTTAGCAATCATGGCCTCATGAGCTATCTTTAGCACATTATGGGATACTAGAAGATCATAATGAGAGCTTGAGAGCTTTTCATGGCTTTCTTCCAATTTCCCATAATTGCTAGATAGCAACTCAAGTTGAGCCCGTAGCTCAACGTTCTCCTTTAAAATGGATGCTTCACAAGAAATAGAGTTAGTAGCACAAGCATCATCATTAACAGCAAGAGGAGAAGGCAACTTGGCAAGCTCTTTTAAATAAGAAGCTTCGAGTTGAGCATGAGACTCGGTGAGTTTGATGAGCTCACCCTTGATGACCCTTGAGCCATTTTCGAGGTGCTCAAAATCCTCAAGGAGTCTAGCATGAGCAACTTCAAGCTTAGCATTAGTTTCAAAAACATAGGCCACCTCAAGAGCTCTATCATGAGATTCCTTCACTCTAGATAACTCTAGAGCAAAAGTCTCCTCAAGAGATTCCTTGGTGGTTTGTTCAAGTTCAAGAGCTTGAGCGAGGTCTACAATCTCATTAGCGTGATCACGCTCATGACCTTCCATTTTATCAATGGTGACCTCATGCTCCTCAAGACGAGATTCCAACTCATCAATATATTTCTTTCCCTCAATAGCAATAGACATGATTTCCATGAAGTTGGAACGAGCAATTTTATTCTTAAGAAGAGATTTAAAAATTATTCCCCCCTTAACTTTTAAGGGGGCAACATCATCATTCTCTTCATCATAATCGACATCATCATCACTCTTGCCATCATCAATGTTATCACAAGATATATTGGGATTCAAAGTGGGAGATACCTTTGAAGCCTTGGCCATAAGGCAAAAAGAAATAGATGATGATGTGGGATCTCTTGAAGCACCATTCAAGACCACATCTTGTTCCATGGAGTGTTGGGTTTCCTCTACATTGTTAGCACAACAACTCGAGGAAATACATGCATTTTTATCATGGCAACAAGACATAGCAAGCATATCATCATGAGATTTAGTCAAGCAATTTGTACATGATATGCAAGGACTATCAACACAAGCATGTGAAACATTTGGAATGCTCGAAGTGCTAGAGTCCAAAGATGAAGCATCGCAACAAGAAAGTGATGAAGGATTATCAAAACTAAGCCCGCTATCATCATTGCAATGAACACCACTAGTCACCATGTCATTACCTTGTGGCAAACCACATGTAGGTGAAGTAGAAGAAGTTGAGAACACAACACGGCCGGAGGTGGAGGGATAACAATCATCCCCACAAAACTTGGACACGCCATATTGATCTTGAAGCTTTGTCCACAACTCATGAGCATCCCGGAAAGGCATGAGTTGAAATATAACTACATTGCTCAAAGCATCGAAAAGCACATTAGAAGCTTGAGCATTGAGATAAGAGTTTTTCTCATCCTCTAAAGATAATCTTTGGGGATCCTTTGGAGGAGAAAAACCCATATCTACAATTCGCTCTAAATTTGGGTCCATGACCCTAAAGAGATTAAGCATGTGAATTACCCAAACATCAAAATTTGTGCCATCGAAAGTAAGAGTGTGAGAGAATCCTAATCCCCTAGTCGACATCTTTACTCTCTAGGTGGTTAAGCCTAACAAAGAGAGATGAGCCTCTAATACCAATTGAAAGATCGTGGATGTCGCCTAGAGGGGGGTGAATAGGCGTTTTAAAATAATTACGGTTTAGGCTTGAACAAATCCGGAATAAACCTAGCGGTTAATTTGTCAAGCACAAAACCTACAACAACTAGGCTCACCTATGTGCACCAACAACTTATGCTAAGCAAGATAAACTACTAGGTGATAGCAAGATATATGACAAGAACCAATATGGCTATCACAAGGTAAAGTGCATAAGTAAAGAGCTCGGGTAAGAGATAACCGAGGCACGCGGAGATGACGATGTATCCGGAAGTTCACACCCTTGCTGATGCTAATCTCCGTTTGGAGCGGTGTGGAGGCACAATGCTCCCCAAGAAGCCACTAGGGCCACCGTAATCTCATCACGCCCTCGCACAATGCAAGATGCCGTGATTCCACTAAGGGACCCTTGAGGGCGGTCACCGAACCCGTACAAATGGCAACCCTTGGGGGCGGTCACCGAACCTGTACACTTTGGCAACCCTTGGGGGCGGTCACCGGTACCCGTCAAATTGCTCGGGGAAATCTCCACAACCTAGTTGGAGACCCCGACGCTTGCCCGGAGCTTTACACCATAATGATTGAGCTCCGAACACCACCAACCGTCTAGGGCGCCAAGGCACCCAAGAGGAACAAGCTCTAGGGTTCCCAAACACCCAAGAGTAATAAGCTTCTCAAACTTCACTTCCACGTATCACCGTGGAGAACTCAAACCGATGCACCAAATGCAATTGCAAGGGCACACGGAGTGCCCAAGTCCTTCTCTCCCAAATCCCACCAAAGCAACTAGTGCTAGGGAGGAAAATGAGAGGAAGAACGAAATAAGAACTCCAAGAACTCCAAGATCTAGATCCAAGGGGTTCCCCTCACTTAGAGGAGAAAGTGATTGGTGGAAACATGGATCTAGATCTCCTCTCTCTTTTCCCTCAATAACTAGCAAGAATCATTGGAGGGATTGAGAGTTAGCAAGCTCGAAGAAGGTCAACAATGGGGGAAGAATACGAGCTCAAGAGATAAGGTTCATTGGGGAAGAAGACCCCCTTTTATAGGTGGGGAAAAATCCAACCGTTATGCTCACAGCCCGCACCGAGCGGTACTACCGCTCCAAGGAGCGGTACTACCGCTAGGGCGGTAGTACCCCTTTGAAAAACAACAGCAAGGAGGCAAAAGGCCAGTAGAACCGCCGGGGCGGTACTACCGCTCGACCTCATGGTACTAGCGCAAATGGTAGCGGTACTACTGCTTGCGAGCGGTACAAAAAAATACTTCTGTGGCTACTTTCGTGGAGCAAAACACGAGATTTTGGTCCGGAGTGGTACTACTACTTAGGAGCCGCGGTAGTACTGCTCGGGAGCGGTACTACCGCTCAGGAGCCGCGGTAGTACTGCTCTGGAGCGGTAGCAAAAAATTACATCCGCTCTGGCCACGGTAGTACCGTTGTAGCCTTTACAAAAACAACCATAACTTCTGCAAACGGACTCCGAATTCGACGAAACCAAGTTTGTTGGAAAGCTAGCGACAAGGGCTAACACAATCTTGATATAAATACCAATAAGAAACAAATGAGAAAAGGTCCAAAAGAAAAAGGTGAGAACCCTTCCTCTGATAAGACCGGTAAAACCTCCAACACCGAAAACATCATAGAAGACGCATGTAAACTCCGTTTTCGATGAACTCAAGCTTGTCATCAAGATGACCATAATCTCTAAGACTCAAAAAGAGAACCAACCAAGAACCAAGAAAGATGATGCAAGGATGCAATGGTTTGAGCTCTCTATGAATGATACGATCAAGCTACTCATCAAGATCCCCCCTTGATAGTACGGCAATCGATCCTATAACCCGGTCTCCCAACTACCATCATGAGACCGGTAAAATAGAAAACCTATCAAGGGCAAACCTTTGCCTTGCACATGGTCCACTTGAGCTAGATGATGACGATCTTGACTCCCTCAAGTTGGACCACCTTTCTTGATTGTGTTGGCTCGAGGAAGACTAGTTGATTGCTCCCCCATACTGCACTATGGGTGAGCCACTCTTCCGCACATCTTCACAAGTCCATTGACACCACAATGGACGGCAAGCTTCAAGCATTTGATCTCTTCGTGATGCTTCACTTGAATTTGCACACCGCAACCTAAACCCACAAAGAACTCTCACGAAGACCATGGGTTAGTACACAAAGCGTAATGGACAATGCTTACCATACCATGGGATCACTTGATCCCTCTGTACATCGTGTACACTTTATGTGTTGATCAACTTGATTCACTCTTGACTTAGTCTTGATCAACCTTGATTCTTTCCAACTCTCTTCATTTGGATGATGTCTTGAAGGTAAACATGAATGATCAAACAATATTCTTCTTCAAGACATGCTTGCAATAAGCTCAACTCTCAAATGACCAATCTTTGGATAATTCCTTGAATAGCACCTTGGTCGACACAAACTCTCCTTGAAACCAACACATGTACTCCAAGAAAAGCCTATGGACAAAACCTTCAAATATAACTCAAGGCAACCATTAGTCCATAGAGATTGTCATCAATTACCAAAACCAAACATGGGGGCACCGCATGTTCTTTCACATAACAAACCTACAAAACCCACTACCTGCTGATCTACCTCTTCAAGAGCTTCACGTAACTTACTCAACTATGCTAGAGACCATAATAGCTTGTGGCTGCACACGGAAGTTTCTAGCATGAATAATCTTAGTTCCCTTTGAGCATGGGTGGCGGTCCATAGGAAGATCACACGGGTACCCCGGGATTTCCAAAAAAACAGACAACACTGGGTTCCCCAGGTGCCTCAATCCACCCAGATGTTTATTTAAGTTGCCACCTTAAGTTGAACCATTAATTAACAATCTCACAACTGTCATGGATTTCACTCAAACCCAAACCACGTCTACGAGCATAGCATAGCATATATAGCAATATAAGTAACGCGTAGAAGTAACTCCCAAGGGTTTGATAGTAACAGGGCAATAGGTTCTACCTCAATAACTACTTCCCAACCCACAAGTTAATGACATCCTAATCATGCAATGTTTTAGGATTGGAACTAATGCATAAAAACTGGGTATGAAAAGAGTATGATCAATGTGTTACTTTCCTTGCAGACGATCCGCGAAACCTAGAGACTCGTAGTAACACGCTTCGCACTCCGGGTGTTCTATTGCAAACAAACAATAACATAGATAAGCAACAAGCAAAGATACACAAGCAAAACTCAAATATGAGAGGTTGACCAGTTCAACTTAAGAACTCCGGTACGCAAAAAGAATCAAATCGAACGGAGCAACGAAACTCAAATGGCGAAAGAAACAAGATCCGTTTACTAATATGGACCTAGGTCAAATTTTACAGTAGCAAAAAACTTGTGCAAGTTGGTTAAACAGAAAGAGGGTCTCGAGACGAAGATCTAGGCGCTTGAATTGCCTGATTCCGACTAACGAGCGAAAAGATAAACAGAAACTAAGATCGGATCAGAAATCACAATCGAAAATAATCGCGGATAAAACCGACAAAAAGAAAACTAACGAACAGACTAACGAACGAGCGTTCGTTAACTGTAACTAACGGGCGAAAACCGTTCGTTAAAACGAACGTACGAACGAACGTCCGCTAAATAGAAGAACCGAGAAAAACCGGTGAACCAATCTAAAAAAAGAACTAGGGTTTCTAAAGAAAACCGAACGGTTTTTAAAAAAACCGGCGGCTCGGGATCCGGCGCGGTACCTCCGACGAGGAGCTCCGGCGAGGCAGGGGTTTGGGTGGCGCGGCTCGGCGGCGGCGCGGGCGGCGGGGCTCGGCGGCGGTGGGGCCGTGGTGGTGGTGTGGTGGTGGGGGGCCGGGGTGGCGCGTATATAAGGGGGGCGGCGACTTGGAGTAGGGGGCAAGGCGCGGCGGCGGAGTCCGGCTCGGACGCTGTCCGAGTCGGCGGCGGCGGCGCTCGCGCACGGGGAGGCGGCGGTGGCGATTTGGGCCGGCGGCCCGACAGGGTTTCGGCCCAGTCGGCGCGGGGAGATTTTTTTTCAACAATTTCGCCGACAAAAATAAAATCCTAGAAAATAAAATAAAAATCTAAAAATGCCAAAATAAATTTTCACCGTCTAAATAAAATATTTACAACGAGATGAACATTTTCTTGGCCCTAAAATGCAATTTCGAAAACGTGTAATTTTTCTAATGCAATAAAAATCTAAATAAACCCAGACAAAATCAAATAAATGATTTTAATATTTTTCCTCCAATATTTCAATTACTTTGGAGAAGTCATATTATCTCCTCTCTTATATTTTAATGCAAAATATTTTTCAGAGAGAAAAATAATTAAAATCAAAATCCTTGTTTCATTATTTGATAAAAATCAAATATGAAAACCGGGAAATCCCCAACTCTCTCCGAGGGTCCTTGAGTTGCTTAGGATTTCGAGGATTGCGGAATGGAAATGCAATAAAATATGATATGCATGGATGACCTATGTATAACATTCCAAATTTAAAATTTGGGATGTTACAAACCTACCCCCCTTAAGATGAATCTCGCCCTCGAGATTCGGATTGGCTAGAAAATAGGTGTGGGTGGTCTCTGAGTAGATCATCCTCTCGTTCCCAGGTGGCTTCATCCTCGGTATGGTGGCTCCACTGAACTTTGCAAAACTTGATAACCTTGCTGCGGGTGACTCGGCTGGCAAACCCAAGAATCTTAACTGGCTTCTCCTCATAAGTCAAATCACTGTCCAACTGAATCGCCTCCAAGGGTACTGTATCTCTTAACGGTATATCGGCCATCTCAGCATGACACTTCTTCAATTGTGAAACGTGGAACACATTGTGAACTCCTGACAATCCCTCAGGTAACTCCAACTTGTAGGCAACTTCTCCCATCCGTTCCAAAACACGATACGGTCCTACAAATCTCGGGGCTAACTTTCCTTTAACTCCAAAACGTTTCACTCCTCGCAAGGGTGATACTCGCAAATATGCTCTGTCTCCAATTTCATATGTTACCTCCTTGCATTTCGAGTCTACGTAACTCTTCTGCCTGGACTGAGAAATCTTCAGTCTATCATGAATCAGTTTAACCTTCTCCTCAGACTCCTTGATCAAGTCTGGTCCAAACAATTGCCGGTCTCCTACCTCATCCCACATCAACGGCATCCTGCACCTGCGTCCATACAGGGCTTCAAACGGTGCCATCTTCAAACTAGCTTGGTAGCTATTGTTGTATGAGAACTCTGCGTAAGGCAAGTTGTCATCCCAACTAGATCCATAATCTAGCGCACAGGCTCTCAACATATCTTCCAGTATCTGGTTGACGCTCTCGGTCTGTCCATCTGTCTGCGGGTGAAATGATGTACTGAACTCCAATCTCGTACCCAAAGTCTGGTGTAACTGATGCCAAAACTTTGAGGTAAATTGTGTTCCTCTATCTGATATAATGTTCCTCGAAACTCCATGCAGACATACGATGCTGGACATATATATCTTGGCCAACTTCGCACTTGTATAGGTGGTTTTCACTGGGATAAAGTGAGCCACTTTGGTCAAGCGATCAACTACTACCCATATAGAATCATATCCTGCTTTGGTTCTGGGCAATCCGGTGATAAAGTCCATGCCTAGTTTATCCCACTTCCATTCGGGTATCGGCATAGGCTGTAACAGTCCTCCTGGCTTCTGATGCTCTGCCTTCACTCTCTGACAAACATCACATACGGCTACATACTCGGCAATATCCTTCTTCATACCAGTCCACCAGAAACTTTCCTTCAAATCCAAATACATCTTGGTGTTTCTGGGGTGTATCGAGTATGGTGAGTCATGAGCCTCCTGAAGTATTAACTTCCTGATCTCTGGGTTATTGGGCACATAAACTCGGTCCTCAAACCATAAGGTATCGTGCTCATCCTCACGAAAACCTTTGGCCTTTCCTTTGCTCATCTTCTCCTTTATCTCGGCAATCTCTTTGTCATCCTTCTAAGCTTCTCGAATCTTGCCCAACAATGTAGACTGAACCTCCATTGTTGCAACGAAACCTCTTGGAACAATCTCCAATCTAAGTTCCATGATATCCTCTGCTAACTCCTTCGGCAATCCCTTACTTTCAAGGATATTGGCATAACTCTTCCGGCTCAAAGCGTTTGCTACGACATTGGCCTTTCCTGGATGATAGTGTAGCTTCATGTTGTAATCCTTTATAAGCTCTAGCCATCTCCTCTGCCTAAGGTTCAGCTCCTTCTGTGTGAAAATGTACTTCAAACTCTTATGATCCGTGTACACATCACAACGGTTCCCAATAAGGTAATGTCTCCAAGTCTTCAACGCATGCACTACGGCTGCTAGCTCCAGATCATGCGTGGCATAGTTCAACTCATGAGGTTTTAGTTGTCGTGAGGCATACGAAACAACTCTTCCGTCCTACATAAGCACACATCCAAGTCCTAAGCGGGAGGCGTCGCAATACACTTGGAACTCCTTATGTATATCTGGCAGTGTTAACACTGGGGCTGTAGTCAAATGTTTCTTCAACTCCTGGAAACTTGCCTCGCAATCTTCTCTCCATTTAAACTTAGTGTCCTTCTTCAATAGTTCAGTCATTAGCTTCGCAATCTTGGAAAAGTTCTCAATGAATCTCCGGCAGTATCCTGCGAGTCCAAGGAAACTGCGGATCTCGCTAACTGAAGTGGGTGCCAACCATTCAGTGACTGACTGAACCTTGCTGGGGTCTACTGCTATTCCTTCCCCTGATATAACATGTCCAAGGAATCCGACTTCCTTCAACCAAATTTCGCATTTGCTAAACCTAGCCTACAACTAGTGTTCCCTGAGTTTCTTGAGAACTAACCGCAAATGCTCCTTGTGCTCCTCTTCATTCTTCGAGTATACCATAATATCATCAATGAACACCACAACAAACTTGTCCAAATATTCCATGAACACCTTGTTCATCATGCTCATGAAATAGGCCGGGGCGTTTGTCAGTCCAAACGACATGACCGTATATTTGTATAATCCATACCGCGTGGTGAACGTTGTCTTTGGTATATCGTTCTCTCGAATCTTCAACTGATGATATCCCGATCATAGGTCAATCTTTGAAAACACTTTAGCTCCTTGCAACTGATCAAACAGATCATTGATCATCGGCAGTGGGTACTTGTTCTTAATTGTCACCTCATTCAAAGCTCGATAATCAACCACCATCCTTAGGGATTTATCCTTCTTCTCAACCAAAAGCATTAGGGCTCCCCAAGGTGATGAACTTCTTCGAATGTAACCTTTCTCCAATAACCCCTTGATCTGTTTCTTAATTTCCTCCAGATCATTTGCGGGCATCCGATAGGGTCTCTTGGATATTGGCCCTGTACCTGGCAATAGCTGTATCAAAAACTCAATGTCTCTATTCGGTGGCATGCCTGGTAACTCCTCTAGAAAAACATCCGGATAATCCTGCACTACAGGCACTTCCTCCTGAACAACTCCCGTGAGGGCATTCACTTGGCTCCTCCTAGGCACATGCCTAGATACATACTTAATCCTTTTTCCCTCCGGGGTGGTGAGATAGATCGACTTACTAGCACAGTCAATACTTCCTCCATACTTTGCCATCCAGTCCATACCTAATATCACATCCAATCCTTGTGACTCCAAGATAATTAGGTTGGACGGAAAAACATGTGTGCCAATGGTTAGGGGTATCTGTTCGCACCATCGGCTAGCCACGTACTCTGCTCCGGGTGAACTCACTAGGAGAGGGGTCCTAAGGGTTTGGGTTGGTAGTTTAAACTTATCCACGAATCCCCTTTATATGTATGAATGCGATGCACCAGTATCGAAAAGAACAAGAGTGGTAAATGACTTAACCAAAAACTTACCTATTACCACGTCCGGCTGCTCTTCAACCTCCTCCATGTTAACGTGGTTAACTTGTCCTTTGTTGAATGGATTAGGATTCTTCCCAGCGCTCCCATTTCCATTTCCATTCCTTCCTTCAGGGTAATCATTGGCATAGTGTCCTGTCTTCCCGCACTTAAAGCAAGTAACTTGACTTAGGTCTCTTTTGGCGGGTGTGGCTGGGTTGGAGCGGTTCTGATTATTGTTAGCTCCGTTCCCATTTCCATTCTTAGCACCATTGCGATTATGCGATCCTCCTCCAGTGTGGTTGTGACCTCCTTGGTTATGAACAAGTCCTCCCGAGTTCAGGATTAGGCGAGGCTTCTGCTGAGCTCCTGAGTTATACTTCCCTTGTCCGTACTTCCTCTTACGGCTCTCAGTCTGCTGCTGCTTCCCTTCAATCATAAGAGCCTTATCTACCAATTCCTGGTAGTTGTTGAAGGTTGCTACCATCAACTGCATGCTCATATCATCATTTAGCCCTTCCATAGACTTATCCTACTTCACGACATTTGTGGCCACATCATCAGGGGCATAGCGAGATAACTTGCTAAACTCATCCACGTACTGAGCCACAGTACGGTTCCCCTGGCGTAAGTTGCAGAACTCCCGCTTCTTCATCTGCATGGATCTAGTTGAGACATGGGTTGTGCGGAAAGCTTGTTGAAACTGGTCCCAAGTGACATTGGCTATAGGAAAAGTGGCCGTGTAATTCTCTGTGACGCCCCGAGACCGATGTGCCAGGTGTCTTCCAGTTAGTCGCTGCGTTGCCATGTCTTTTGCTTGCGTGTTGCATTTCATCATGTCATCATTTGCATAGCATCATCATGTTTTTCAAAACTTGCATTCGTCCGGGTTCTCCGAGTTCTCTCCGTTGTCCGTTCTGAGCCCAACCACACTTGCACGCGCCCGCGACATGTCCGAGATAGTATATTATAAGTGGCTGGAAAATGTTCTCGGAATGGGATGAAAGTTGGTGTGCGGTGTTGTTTTGTTGTTAGTAGACCGCCTGCCAAGTTTCATCGCGTTCAAAGTTCGTTTGATAGCCCAACGGATAACTATAGCGACATTATAGTCGGTCTAACGTCGGATGTTTTCGGTCTCCGGAAACTGTCGCCGGGTCTCTCTCTCTCTTCTCTTCTCTCAGCCCTAAGCTTCTGCACAGTCCGCTGACAACCGCCAGGTCCAACCTAACCTCTCTCGTCAGCCCGCAGCCCCCCTTGTGTGCGTTCGAAACAGTCCCGGACCCGACCCGGACAGTTGCCACCGTTGGTCTCAGATCATCCCCAAACATCTACAAAACGTCACCGTTTTCTTGTTTGGACTCCCTATCTATTTTTTTCGGCCGTCTGATTACGATCGGAGGGACGGATTAGCCCCTACCCAAATATCCACTCGCTATATATTCTAGTCTAACCCTAAGTTTTAGGCTAGTTGTCCCATCTTTCCCTCACCCGCCGGCGCCACACTCCCGCATCCACTTCGGGATCCTCCCAGATTGGATTGACCCAATCAACCAGCGCCACATCGCCTCCTCCTACATCCTCTGCTGCTCCCTCGCTCGACCCCCCCCCCCCTCCCCCCCCCCCCCCCCCCCCCCCGGTTCCCCCACGCAGAGCGATGGATCCAGAGGCCCTGCCTCGTGCAGCAGCGCAAGGAGCACAAGCTCCCATGGCCGCCGCCAAGCCGCTCGAGCACCTACTCCTTCCTCCCGTCACCTCGCCGCTCCGGCAACCAGGTCATGCCACCGCTCGCCGTCTCCTCCTCCTCCCCTCTCCTTTTACTGCTCTCTCTCCCGAGCTCATCTCTCTCTCCCTCCCGTTCTGCAGGAAGCTACTAGGACGGTGCCGCCATGAACAGAAGCCACCTCCTGCCGCCGTTCACCTCGTCCTGCGCCCGACCTCCCCTGACCTGAGGCCGTCGCCCTTGACCGCGCCAAGTCCCTCCTCGCGCGCCTCCTGCACTCCTCCCGCACGAACCCGGCAAGGCCCTCCTCACACCTGCACGCGCACGAGCGCCGGAGGATCTCCACGCCGTGGCTGACAGCCTCCTCTCAAGCCTGGCGCCGCCATGACTGATCCCCTCGCCAAGTTCCCCTCCTCGAGCCGCTGCTGCTCTTCTTCGTCAAGCCCACCGCCATCGGGAACGTTCTCCCCGCCCCTGGATCTGTTCGTACTGAGCTTCCCCATGCCTGAGAGCCTGCGATGGCCTTCTTCCTTGTCAGAGTGCCCCGTTTCCTGCCTCCTCTGCAACTGGGGCATCCTTTGCTCGTTGTGGTCGTGGGCACGTTGACCACACCCTGCCTCCTAGTTCGATCACGCCAAGGCCCAGCGCCAAGCCAGTCGGCCTCCAGATCCACCGAACTGGGCCGCCTCCATCGACAGGCGCCAAGGCCCAGCGCCGGCCCAGCGCACGGTCCGAGGCCTAGAAACGCTATCGCCGGCCTCCTCTGCTTCCAGCTGGGCCGAAGCCCATGGTGAGCTGCCCCCACCTATACATCGCACTGGGCGCAACATGCTATTCCGCGCCCATGCTCCTGTTCTAGGTTCGGCCCGTGATGTTTTTTCCAGCGCCTGGGATTTTCCTAATTATCCAGAGTTTGCCAGTTTTGCAGAAAAGCCCTTGTGGATCATGCATATAATAACTCACAATTGGTGCATCGGATTAAAATGAATTATATATGAAAGTTGCTTAGAATTTTGTCTAGTTTAATAATATGCAACTTTCACCCATGTCTGAAATGTTTAAAAAGCTGTTTGTTTAAATTTGTTTAAATAACTTGCTAAAATGCTTTATTTCATAACTAAATAACCGTAGCTCCGAATTTAATTATCTTTATATGTAAAATGGGGTAGAATTTTGCATAGTTTAACATGGTGGCATCACTTTGCATGTTTAACAAATATAAAATATGGTTTAGGGAAGAACAGTACCAAACCTAATATATGCATATGGGGACTTACCGGAATTGTTGTTCGTTGCTTCCGGCCTCATTTAAACTTGACTAGATAGGTAGTTTTCTTTTGCTTCACCCTCTTGCCATGTTAACCAACATCTCATATTGTTGAGTACATAAACGAGATCGAACTAAATAACGTGTTGTGGTGTTTTGTCAAGATGCAACTCGTTGCATATTGAGCTCCACTTAATTTGTAGTGATGTTTGTTGCACTTTGCCATGCCATGCCTCATTAAACCAGATATGCATCATACTTGATTTTGCATCATGCCATGTTATGTGATGGTTGTTTACTATGTTGCGTGCTTCTTTCTGGTGTTTGCTTCTTCGGGTTGGTTCCGATAACGTCGCGTTTGTGAGGACCCGTTCGACTACGCCCGTTTGTCTTCTTCATGGACTCGTTCTTCTTCCTTGCGGGATTTCAGGCAAGATGATCATACCCGCGAAATCACTTCTATCTTTGCTTGCTAGTTGCTCGCTCTTTTGCTATGCCTATGCCGCGATACCTACCACTTGCTTATCAAGCCTCCCATATTGCCACGCCAAATCTCTAACCCACCTTGTCCTAGCAAACCGTTGTTTGGCTATGTTACCGCTTTGCTCAGCCCCTCTTATAGCGTTGTTAGTTGCAGGTGAAGATTGAAGTTTGTTCCTTGTTGGAACATGGAGATCATTCCTTGTTGGAAAATTGTTTACTTGTTGGGATACCACAATATATCTTATTTAATTAATGCATCTATATACTTGGTAAAGGGTGGAAGGCTAGGCCTTATGCCTGGTGTTTTGTTCCACTCTTGCCGCCCTAGTTTCCGTCATATCGGTGTTATGTTCCCGGATTTTGCGTTCCTTACGCGGTTGGGTTATAATGGGTACCCCTTGACAGTTCGCCTTGAATAAAACTCTTCCAGCAAGGCCCAACCTTGGTTTTACCATTTGCCACCTAGCCTTTTTCCCTTGGGAGTCGCGCATCCCGAGGGTCATCTTTATTTTAACCCCCCGGGCCAGTGCTTTTCTAAGTGTTGGTCCAAACTAGAGCCACTTGCGGCGCCACCTCAGGGAAACTTGAGGGCTGGTTTTAGCTGTACGTAGTGTTCATCCGGTGTTGCCCTGAGAACGAGATATGTGCAGCTCCAATCAGGATGTCGGCGCATCGGGCGGTCTTGCTGGACTTGTTTTACCATTGTCGAGGATGTCTTGTAGAACCGGGATACCGAGTCTGATCGGAATGTCTCGGAAGGAGGTCTATTCCTTCGTTGACCGTGAGAGCTTGTCGTGGGCTAAGTTGGGACACCCCTGCAGGGATTTGATCTTTCGAAAGTCGTGCCCACGGTTATGGGCAGATGGGAATTTGTTAATGTTCGGTTGTAGAAAACCTGAAGTTGACCTTAATTAAAATGCATCAACCGTGTGTGTAACCGTGATGGTCGCTTTCCGGCGGAGTCCGGGAAGTGAACACGGTGTTGGAGTTATGCTTGACGTAGGTTGTCTAGGATCACTTCTTGATCATAGTTTTATCAACCGCGCTTTGCCTTCTCTTCTCGCTCTCATTTGCGTATGTTAGCCACCATATATGCTAGTCGCGTGCTGCAGCTCCACCTCATACCTTTACCTTACCCATAAGCTTAAATAGTCTTGATCGCGAGGGTGCGAGATTGCTGAGTCCCCGTGACTCACAGATACTTCCAAAACCAGCTTGCAGGTGCCGTTGAACCATGCAGGTGACGCAACCAAGCTCAAGGAGGACCTCGATGAAGATCTTGTCCTTTGTGTTTTTTCGTTCTAGTTGATCAGTAGTGGTGCCCAGTTGGGGTCGATCGGGGACCGTGTCGCATTTGGGGCTCTTCTTTTATTTTGGTTCCGTAGCCGGACCTTGATTGTATTTGGATGATGTAATGCTTTATTCATGTATTTGTGTGAAGTGGCGATTGTAAGCCAACTATGTATCTCTTTCCCTTATGTATTACATGGGTTGTGTGAATATTACCTCACTTGCGACATTGCTTTCAATGTGGTTATGCCTCTAAGTCGTGCTTCGACACGTGGGAGATATAGCCGCATCGAGGGCGTGACATTCTCCCACCATGAGGCTGCTGGTCCATCCAATTGGTGTGCGGCAAAGCGCACCTTCTCAGCATCTGTGCAACCTGCGGTGGTTATCTCCCTTCCAATACGGCGTAGCCAATCATTAGAAACTATAGGCTCGGTGCTACTGGAAAACACCGGCGGCTGTAACCTTAGAAAATGGGCTAGGTTGTCCACTGGCGGCGGGTTGTTGTTGCCCTGGTTCTGAACTAGCAATTGCATCAAGGTATTCTGTTGCTGGATCAACTGAGTGAGCTCCGGTGGGAAAGCAAATCCGGGGTCACGTCTCGGAGGCATCTGATGGGTTTAGAGGGGAGAGATCAGAATGGAATGAGGTCTAATGAGGAAGCACTACCCATATGCACATGAGACAAACACAATCATTTCACTCAATCAATCAAGCAAGGGCATACAAGCGGTCTAGAACTATCGCAAAAGTGCTCTACTACTACTAATTACATGGGGGTATACTAATGATATATGGTGGTCATCTAGAAATTTTGATCGGTGGAAGACTCCATGATGTCTGCTCCAGCTTCGTCTTCAAAGTCATCATCACTAGGATCTGAATCGGTGTCGTCGATGATGATGTAGTCCTCGGGGCGAATCTCCTTGGGTTCTTCATCTTCTTCTACTGGTGTGGAGTCTCCCATGAATACTCTGATCTTCCTAACTAGGTCGTCATTCTTCTGTAGTGGTGTCTTGATTTCCTCCTCATATCCATCGTGTATAAACTCGAGTTCCTCCTCCAGCTCAATGATCCTAATCTTCGCCTTCTTCAAGTCCATCATGTCTACACACATCTAGTTTTCCTGACGTCGAATGTGCTGGTTTAACTCATGGATGAAAGTTGCAATGGATCTATCCTTCCTGGTGGTGATTACTTTCCATTGCTCGTCTCGGCGCCCACATATTTGGTAGATAGTGTCCTTGAGTTCCCTGTTGTAGAGTTCTCCAATGCGTCCCATGGTAATGTGGGCTGCCATGCTCTTTCCTAAACTCCTGGTTGGTGCATCGAAAGAAAATTCTATGGGTTTGGAAGTTGGTGAGAATGTCCTTCCTGGAACTTGTACTTGAATCATCCAACGCTCCTCTTCTGGTAGGGTGGCGTTGTACATCCCGGTGAAGCTTGGTATTCCAATGTTCAAGTACCTAGTGACTTCCTTCAAGTGACGTCCAAAAGGTGTGTCTTCATCCGGTTGTGCAAACTTGTTCTTCATCTCCGTCATCCTAAAGAGTAGAAAATGGAGAGGAGTCAGAAATGAGTAGAGAAGAGTGACCTATGGTTTATCTTAGTGGTCGTGTCCTACACTCAGCGTGTGCTCTGATACCATCTTGTAGCGACCCGACCTTAGATAGTCAAGTCTCTGTGCTTCAGTGTCATCCCTGGATCGGTAATGCTGACACACACAGTACTCGAGGATTTATAGCAGAGTAGCAATCACACTTATTACATCGAATGTCTCCAAAGAGAACTTATTACAATAATATGGCTTAAGGCCATCTAATGCGATAATAGCGGAAGGCTTGGAAGATAAAGTGAGGCCATCAACTCCAACGGCATAGCTGAGCTGCACGGCAACGACCTAATGAACCTTACTCTTCGTTTGAAAAGTCTGCAACATGATACGTTGCAGCCCGAGAACGGGTCAGCACATGGAATATGCTGGCAAAGTAACACAGTAGAGCAAGAACAGAATAATGCTATCACTATATGCATATTTGGCTGGTGGAAAGCTCTATGGTTACAGTTTTGCGTAAAGCCAATTTTTCCCTACAACAAAGGAATAGATTTTATTTAACTATCATGGTGGTTGAACAACATTGAGAAGGTAACCCCAACTCAATCCCAAATTAAAGTAGTTAACAACCCAACAATATTAATTAAGAGTGATGAGATACATGTGATAACTCAAGTACTAGATACTCAAGATTGTCCATAACCGGGGACACGACTAACCATGATTAGATTGTACACTCTACAGAGGTTTGCGCACTTTTCCCCACAAGACTCGATCGCCTCCGTTGGATTTCTCACACTGCATGGTGTTTGAGAAACGGATGACCGAGACACAGTCTTTCAGAAACGTTAACTCTCTACTCCGGGTTGACCATACCAAACCTACAAAACCCACTACCTGCTGATCTACCTCTTCAAGAGCTTCACGTAACTTACTCAACTATGCTAGAGACCATAATAGCTTGTGGCTGCACACGGAAGTTTCTAGCATGAATAATCTTAGTTCCCTTTGAGCATGGGTGGCGGTCCATAGGAAGATCACACGGGTACCCCGGGATTTCCAAAAAAACAGACAACACTGGGTTCCCCAGGTGCCTCAATCCACCCAGATGTTTATTTAAGTTGCCACATTAAGTTGAACCATTAATTAAGAATCTCACATCTGTCATGGATTTCACTCAAACCCAAACCACGTCTACGAGCATAGCATAGCATAGTAATATAAGCAACGCGTAGAAGTAACTCCCAAGGGTTTGATAGTAACAGGGCAATAGGTTCTACCTCAATAACTACTTCCCAACCCACAAGTTAATGACATCCTAATCATGCAATCTTTGAGGAACTAATGCATAAAAACCGGGTATGAAAAGAGTATGATCAATGCGTTACTTGCCTTGCTAACGATCCGCGAAACCTAGAGACTCGTAGTAACACGCTTCGCACTCCGGGTGTTCTGTCGCAAACAAACAATAACATACATAAGCAACAAGCAAATATGCACAAGCAAAACTCAAATAAGAGAGGCTGACCAGAAAGTTCAACTTAAGAACTCCGGTACGCAAAAAGAATCAAATCGAATGGAGCAACGAAACTCAAACAGCGAAAGAAACAAGATCCCTTTACTAATCTGGACCTAGGGCAAATTTTACAGTAGCAAAAAACTTGTGCAAGTTGGTTAAACAGAAAGAGGGTCTCACGACGAAGATCTAGGCACTTGAATCGCCTGATTCCGACTAACGAGCGAAAAGATAAATAGAAACTAAGATCGGATCAGAAATCGCGATCGAAAATAATCGCGGATAAAACCGACAAAAAGAAAACTGACGAACAGACTAATGAACGATTGTTCGTTAACTGTAACTAACGGGCGAAAACCATTCGTTAAAACGAACGTACGGGCAAACGTCCGGTAAATAGAAGAACCGAGAAAAACCGGCGAACCGGTCTAAAAAAATGAACTAGGGTTTCTAAAGAAAACTGAACGGTTTAAAAAAAATCGGCGGCTCGGTATCCGGGGCGGTACCTCCGGCGAGGGGCTCCGGCGAGTTTCTCCAATCCTTTGGAAAACCTCATCGTCCCATCAGCCCGTTTGGCGGCTCTCCCAATGGAAGGCGACTCTCCGACAGTAGTCGAAACACGAAGGGTGAGAGAGCTTCTTCAGACGGCTCTGGCACAGCAGGATGCGTACTCCTACAGTCAAGACAGAGTCCATTCAAACCCTTGCTCGAGCCGGAGCCCGAGCTATAGCAGGCATATGGACTCAGCTGATATGTCAAGCAACGCTCAACGCTGCAACCAACCGTGCAGGCATGAGCCGGTGTAGGCGGGAGCCCTTAACTTAGCGGATCAGGAGAGGATTCGACAAGAGGCTGAGCGGGCGGTTTAACTGGCAGCTGAGCAGGTGGCTCATCAAACTTTTCCGGCTTATCTAGCAACCTCTGTTGAGGCAGGAGTAGCCACAAGGAATGTAGGCGTTGCTTGCTTGGTGTCGGCTATACGTAATGAGCGCTTGCCTAAAGACTTCAAGGGGCCTCGTAAAGTACCTAATTACACGGCCGATTTGCAGCCTAGGGCATGGATTGAGAGTTATGAGATGGCAATGGAGCTATTAGAGGTCAGTGATGCAGCAATGGCTAAGTACTTCACCATGATGTTAGATGGAACGGCTCGCACTTGGTTGAAAGGGTTGCCACCCAATTCCATCGGCTCATGGGCAGAGTTGAAGGACTGGTTCATTCAAAACTTCAAAGACACATGTAAGCAACCTATGTCAATCGTGGACCTAACTAATTGTAAGCAAGAGGAAGGGGAGTCCACAACCCATTGGGTGCGCCGGGTCAAGGAGATAATACATTCATCTGATAAGATGGATGCTGGTTCGGCAGTCTTAATGTTGGAGAAAAATTGCCGTTTTGAACCTCTAAAGCAGAAGCTGGGGCGGCTCAAGCATGACTGCAATGACATGGGCCAGTTGATGGCGGCTCTGATCAAGTATGCTGATTTTGACAATGCCAAGGATCCCTTGTCTGATGAGGAGAAAACAGGGAAGGGAAAGAAGAACGGCAACGGCAAGGGTCACCAGCATAACCTGGTAAATCAAGGAGGTAATAAACGTAAGGCTGACGAATTTGTGGCTAACACCAATACACAGGGTAACAACCAATGGCGCAAGGGTATGCAACCCCCTCGGTCAGGCGAGTCAGGTCCCACCCTCGAGCAACTATTGAATGAACCTTGCCCAAGACACGGCACCCGGGAGAAGCCAGCAACCCATCTATGGAAGGACTGTACGATCATGAAGGCATTTAAAAATTCAAACACGTTTGATAGCAGTCACAGGCCTGGCGGCGGTTCAGGCGGAGGCGGCTTTCATGGCCGGGCGCCGGTTCAGGCGGAGGCGGTTTTCACGGTCAAGGCCATACAGGTAACCAGGTAAGTTACAATCAACAACCCCGCCAAGGCAATCAACAGCAGCAGTCCGGATATCAGAGCAACCCAAAACAGTTGAATAGTGGGCAATACCACGTATTTACCAGTAGTTTATGCAAGAGGGACCAGAAGCTTCATAAGAGGGTTGTCAATGCTATTGAGCCGGCGATACCGCGTTATTTGAGGTGGTCTGAACAGCCTATTGTGTGGAGCAGAGAAGATCATCCTCCCCGGATTGACAATCTGGTTCACTTAGCCTTGGTAGTGGCACCCCAGGTTGGTGGATATAAATTCACTAAAGTGCTCATGGATGGAGGTAGTAGCATCAACATCCTCTACTATGAGACGTTCCATCGGATGGGGTTGACTGATAATAGTCTTAAGCAATCCAACATTGTTTTTCACGGTGTTGTACCTGGCAAATCGGCATACCCAGTTGGTAAGATTGAACTGGAAGTAGCCTTTGGGGATGAATATGATTCCAGGGCAGAGAAGTTAACTTTTGAGGTGGTTAAGATCAAAAGCCCATATCATGCTCTGTTTGGACGGCCGGCTTATGCCAAGTTCATGGCTCGGCCGTGTTATGTATATTTACAGCTCAAGATGCTGGGTTATAAGGGCACCATTACAGTGCATGGAAGCCGGAAAATAGCCCTGGAGTGTGAAGAAGGAGATGCTGTGTATGTTGAGTCTGTTTGTGCAACAAAGGAGTTAAAGTTTTATAAAGATAATGTTGACCCGACAGACATGATGTCGTTAAAAAAGCCAACAATGGAGCATGAGCCGGTGTTGAAATTCAAATCAGCTGATGACACCAAGACGGTTGACTTTGTGCCCGGCGACTCATCCAAGCAGTTCATCATCAGTGCCAACTTGGATCCAAAATAGGAAAGCGCGCTCATCGAGTTCATCTATGAGAACCGGGACATCTTTGCATGGAAACCTTCTGATATGCCGGGTGTCCTGAGAGAACTCGCTGAGCACACACTCAATATTGATCTGAAGTTTAAGCCGGTCAGACAGTTTCTCTGACGGTTTAACAAGGAACGGCGCAAGGCCATTGGAGAAGAGGTGGCCCGGCTCTTGGCGGCCGGGTTCATTGTGGAAGTTTTTCACCCAGAGTGGTTGGCCAACCTGATGCTTGTACTCAAGAAGAACGGCACCTAGCGTATGTGTGTGGATTACACCAATTTAAACAAAGCTTGTCCAGCTGACCCTTTTGCTCTCCCTCGTATTGGTCAGATCATTGATGCTACGGCGGGTTGCGTGCGTTTGAGTTTTCTGGATGCTTATTCAGGTTATCATCAGATCAATATGGCAGTCAAGGACCAGGAGAAGACATCCTTCATCACTCCGTTTGGAGCCTTTTGCTATGTGTCTATGCCTTTTGGGCTTAAGAGTGCCCAGGTGACTTATCAACGGTGTATGCAGAATTGCCTTCACAATCAGATTGGGCGTAATGTTCATGCTTATGTGGATGATATAGTGGTGAAGTCTAGAAAAGAGGAAACCTTAGTAACAGATCTGAAGGAGACCTTTGATAACCTCCGGGTCTACAAGATGATGCTTAACCCGGCTAAGTGTGTTTTTGGAGTCCCCGCTGGCAAACTCTTGGGTTTTTTGGTATCTAATAGAGGTATTGAATCTAACCCGAAGAAAATTAAGGCAATCACCTCCCTGGCCAAACCGGTGTGCATGACGTTCAACGGCTGGCGGGTCGCGTCGCTGCTTTGAGCCGGTTCATAAGCCGGTTAGGGGAGAAGGCGATGCCTTTGTATCAGATGATGAAAAAGACGGATGATTTCGTTTGGAGTGATGCTGCAAACTCTGCCTTTGAGGATCTGAAGAAACAACTTGCTGAGCCGCCGGTTCTTGTTGCTCCGGTTGAGAAAGAGCCGCTATTGTTATATGTAGCCGCTAACTCACGAGCTGTTAGTGTGGCGATTGTGGTGGAACGCAAGGAGGCTAGCAAGGAACATCTAGTCCAATGGCCGGTTTACTACGTCAGTGAGGTGTTGATTGAGTCTAAACAAAGATATCCACATTGGCGGAAACTCATATATGGGGTGTTCATGGCAAGCCGGAAGCTCAAACATTATCTTCAGGGTCACCCAATCACTGTGGTTAGCTCTGCTCCATTGGGAGACATCATTCAAAATAGAGAAGCCACTGGACGAGTCGCCAAGTGGGCCATTGAACTTGGGTCTCATGGGTTGAAATATGTACCACGTACTGCGATCAAGTATCAAGCGCTGGTTGACTTTATTAATGATTGGACGGAACTGCAGATGCCAGAAGAGAAACCAGACAACACGTATTGGATGATTCACTTTGATGGGTCCAGACAATTGGAGGGCTCAGGGGCTGGAGTTGTTCTAACCTCCCCTCGAGGTGACAAGTTTTGTTATGTGCTGCGACTGATGTTTCCTTGTACTAACAACGCAGTAGAGTATGAAGCCTTGTTCCATGGTCTTCGAATGGCCAAAGAGATGAGCCTGAGCCGGGTCCGGTGTCTTGGCAATTCAGATTTGGTGGCTCAACAGGTGTCAGGCAAGTGGGATTCCAAGGACCCTCTCATGGCGGCTTATCACCGTGAAGTCGATGTTGTTGCAGGACATTTTAAAGGTTATCAGGTGGAACACATTGACCGTAGGAAGAACGAAGCGGCAGATACTCTAAGCCGGTTGGGGTCTCAGTGTAAGCCAGTGCCACCTAACACCTTTTTGGATGTTTTGCATAACCCGTCTGTTAAGTTACCTACAGAGGAAGATTTGGCCGTTCCTGACCCGGAGGCACAGTTGGTGGCGGCTCTTCACGTCATCCCAGATTGGACAGTACCGTTCTTGGCTTACATGACCCAGGGTGAGTTGCCGGAGGATGAGACCCTGGCCCGACAGATAACCGGGCGGTCCAAGTCAATGACGATTTCTGACGGGGAGTTATACCATCGCAGCGTCTCTGGAGCATTTCAGCGGTGTGTTTCTCCTGAAGAAGGCCAAGAGATACTTCGTGAAATCCATGAAGGGGATTGTGGTCATCACGCCGGGTCGAAGTCTCTTGTGGCCAAAGCTTTTCGTCATGGTTTTTATTGGTTGACGGCTCACGCTGATGCAGAGGATCTGGTCAGTAGGTGTGATGGATGTCAAAAATTTGCACAGCGAGCACATGTTCCGGCTCAAGAGTTGCGGATGATTCCAATCACCTGGCCATTTGCGGTCTGGGGGCTTGACATGGTTGGACCTTTCAAAAGGTCTAAGGGTAAAAGGACACATCTTTTAGTAGCAGTTGACAAATTCACAAAGTGGGTTGAGGCGGAGCCAGTGAATAAGTGTGATGCAGCCACAGCGGTTCAGTTCATGAAAAAGGTGATCTTTCGCTTTGGTTTTCCACACAGCATTATCACTGACAATGGCACTAATTTATCCCAAGGGGCTATGGAGGAGTTCTGTCAACGTGAGCATATCCGGCTTGACGTTTCTTCTGTAGCTCACCCTCAATCTAATGGGCAGGCTGAGAGAGCAAATCAGGAAATCTTAAAAGGTCTCAAACCCCGGCTCATGGTTCCCTTACAACGGACGTCGGGTTGTTGGGTAGATGAGTTACCCTCAGTATTGTGGAGTATTAACACCACCCCTAACAGATCTACGGGTTATACACCCTTCTTCATGGTTTATGGAGCGGAAGCAGTGCTGCCTAGTGACATCCGTCACGCCTCGTGTGGCGGCTTATGTTGAAGCTAATAACGAACAAGCCAGACAGGATGCGCTTGACTTATTAGATGAGGAAAGAGACTTAGCAGCGGCTCGATCAGCGATTTATCAACAGGACCTGCACCGCTATCCCAGCCGCCGGGTTAAGTCTAGGACTTTTCAAGAAGGTGGCATGGTGCTCCGGCTCATCCAGGATCTGTCAGATGCACACAAGCTATCCCCGCCTTGGGAAGGACCCTTTGTGGTGAGCAAGAACTTAAACAACGGGTCATATTACCTCATTGACGTTCGAGAGCACAAAGACTCACGTAAGTCGGAGGAGGAGACCTGCCGGACGTGGAACATTGCTCAACTTCGGCCATACTACACCTGATCCATCGGCTCTCATCATGTACATACTTTGACATTGTATATACTATGATAAGTAATAAAGTAGGACCTTTGTCCTTTTCCTTTTCAACGATTATAGATCTTTACTCTTTTTTTACTATTTAAAATGACTATTAAGGAGCTGATCATATCTGAATCAAGTCTAACCCTTTTTGGTCCGGCTTATGATCGTATTCGAATCTAGCTGTAAATCTCATGATCACTTGGGGGCTTCCTGTTCAAACATAGGTCATATTTGAACCAAAGAGAACATAGCTATCGTAACCCTCTTGATAGGCTCAAAGCCAAACTCACTAGGGGGCTTCTTGATCGTATCCGAATCATAGCTTAACCCCTTTTGGGTCCGACTTGGATCGTATTCGAATCAGGGTCGTTAAAAACCTCTCAAGGTCATTTGGGGGCTTCCTATTCAAACATAGGTCGTATTCGAACCAAAGAAAACATAGTTGTCGGTACCCTCTTGATCGGTGCAACGCCAAAGCCACTGGGGGCTATTTGATCGTATTCGAATCATAGCTTAACCCCTTTGGTCCGGTTTACTGATTGTATTCGAATCAAAAACCCCCAACCTTTAGTTACAAGGTTATTTATATTGTTTGCCACCTATTTGTCTTATTGGTTTTTTATTGTCTCAATTTTAAACAGTCAGCATGGTCTTTTCGCCGGCTTGACTATTTGACAATAAGCCGCCAAGGCATAAGAATCATCAGCCATTCAGAAGCATTGACTTCTCAAAAGGACTGGATCGTCAGCCTCATCACCTGGGTCACATAAACCGGTGGTCCAAAGGTCAAAGGTATAGGAATGACTGTTGTTCCAAGGTTATTTCAACCCTGTTTTATTTTCACGTCTAGTTCTGTTTGTCTACTATGATAAAACTTTTGGTCATGTACCGGATATTCTGACCCGTTCGGTGTTAAACCGCCAAACAAGTATTTCCTTTGCTACAGGAACAGAGCCGAAATATTACAGAGATAACCATACATATGATGCATATATTGACATCATGAAGCAAAGAGTCACACACGGCGTCTTATGCACGATGTCATAGGCAAAATATGCAGTGTTTCAAAGCTAATTCTATTACAAGGCTTCTTAAAGCCCACAAAGATGGTTCTCACTCTTCCCTCGCCAGTTCACCTCCTTCTGTCAATTGAAAGCTAGGATTGGACCAGTTAAATCCGTTCACAGCAACGAACTCTGATTCATCGTTAATCAAGCTAGTCAGATCAACCTCTGGAGAGAACGTGCGTTGACGAACCGGCGGGATAAGGTCGGTCACCTTATAAGAAGGGGTCGCCATCTTTTTGTTCTCCAAATCAAAACCCGGCTGATATTTGTCAATATTGGTTTCATCTCCAAGAATTGTCTCCTGAGGTCGAACTCCCCTCACACAAGCCATGAAGTCATCTTGCTCAAAGCGAGACCCATCTTCCTTTACAGTCGGGTACCCCTAGCTACATCCACCGGGTCTAGATCTGGCACCCAAGCCTTGGAACGGCTCAGAGCAGTTAAAGCTCCGGCTCTAGCGCGGGATCGTTTGACCTCTTGGAACCTGGCGGGTAAGATTGACAATTTCTTCAAGACGTCACTGAGCCGGTTGGGTCCTTGATTGGCGGGAGAAATAACAGCAACTGCTCGTTGAGCACCAATGTACAACTGTTCCACTAAGGTATAGACCGCCTTCAGTTTTGTCATGTTATCCTGGTTCAGGTTTTTGCTTCGCGGGCCTGCGCATAATTTTTCAAGCGAGGGGTCAGCAGGCGGGTTATATTCCGAGTCAAAAGAAGGTGAAATAGATCAATACAGATGGCTTGCCAAAGATGGCAGAAACCATTTGAGACACCCAGTTCTTTAAGCCGGTCGTCTCTGTAGTAACCTCCTCAAGAGCTGCTTCAGCTTTTTCGGCACGTTGTGTTAGCAGCGTCTTCTCTTCAGCCCAGGTTTTCTTCTTGGCAGTCAAGCTGTTTCTCAATTTTGCCATCTCAGCAAGACTTAATTGAAGATTAGAGTCAGCAGCCTTGATTTCTGCCTCCTGATCCGCCAGCCGGGTCTTGGCGTCAGTTAATTGCGAACCCAATTCAGATAAGGCGTTCTACAAAACATACACATGTGTGTCAAGGTTTAAATTAAAGTTCAAAAGTCAAGATTCAAGTCTCAAGTGCTTTGCACTGCAAAACCACTTGACACTTGGGGGATAATGTATGCCAAAACAATTTCTTATGACTAATGTATTTCAAGTCCCAAGTACCTTACAAAGTAACAGCACTTGGCACTTGGGGGCTAATGCATAATATTCAGAAAGTCTCTCAAGATTAAGCCGGATTACAATATTTGTTGGGTTCGGCACAAGACAGTTATGAAATTAAAAGTACCGGCTCATTTTGTGATCATGTGAACCGGCCCTTGGGGGCTACAGGTGAAGTTTATTCTACTTTATTGGACTTCAGAAAAATCTAAAGGTAAAGCTTTAGCCTATATCATAAGTCTACAGATCATTCAGGTTTTATCATAATCTACAGACTTGGGGGCTGGCAGAATATAAGTAAGCCAGAAAAACATACCTCATACTTCAGCTGCAACTGCTTGACCATTTCGATTTCCGACTCACGGCTGAAGTACAAATGGCTGAGATAACCGGATAATATGTCATTGGCGTTCAGATGGCTATAATGAGAAATATCAAAGCGCACTTTCTGTCTCTCCAGGGCCTCTTGTTTAGCGGTGTGACGGGCCAACACGGTGGGATTCCCCGGCTCAACAAAGTGGCTTCCAGTGATCAGAACGTCCTGGACAGACGGTGATGGCGGGTTGGCCGAGCTGGATGGTCCGGTAGCAGAAGGATTAACGATGGTATCGTCAGCTGACGGCTCAGGAGGATCTGATTGAGTATTGGCAGCCGGGTCTTCTGGTGCTTCAGTTTGAGGGGGAGAAGGTGGCATGGCTGGTTCAGGTGCAAGGACTGACGGGTCTTCCGTCGGCCTAGAAACCTTGGCTTTCTTGAACTTGGCTTGGCCACTAAGAAAGATGTTATGAAACAGTTAGTATAAAGAAGCAGTTTGAAAGACACGGAGGAAAGATGATTTCTTCCTTAACCAGGGGCAGTCTTAAAAGCCAGGAACTGAGTTTGAGACGAGTTGCCAGAAGAGCGAGACACCTCCTGCAAAGATAAAAACAAAGTTAGTAATGCAAGGGAGAAGATCCATTAATGAAAAGTAAAAGACGAAGAAATAAACCTCATTCGGGCGTTTTTGAGTTTGTTGAAGAACGGAAGGCAGCTCATCGTCGTTCTGGGCCTGACGGCGGCTCTCATGTTGCTGCTTTTTCAAAAGAAAATGAGGGTCCAGATAAGCCAAAGGGTGTGAAAACCTTACTTTCCGGGTTACGACTCGAAGTTTCTGCCTTGGCAAATGGGTTGAGTCGGAGGAAATAGTTACCTCTTCTTCCGCGGCCTGACTGGCCCCCGTGTCGTCCTGGCAATGATCAGTGTTAATAAGATTATTAAAAAGCTGGCCAAGGGAGTCAAGGGCTACCTCCGACTCAGAAGTATCATCATCAAGTTTCAACAGATCCTCAGCGGTGCTTTTCTTCTTCTTCTTAGATATCCGGGTCATCTTCTTGGTGGTTATAGCGGTGGCTCTAGCTTTCTTGGCGGCTTCGTGGTTATACTTGGCTTTCCAGAAATCAGATTTGGCCTATAAACAAATAAGCAAGATGAAAGGTCATGCAAGTATTGAAAACAGCTAAGAAAAATACAAAGAGGAAGAGAGCAGAGGTTCTTTACCTCTGGCACCGGGTTAAGCTTGCAGAAGGGATTTAACCCGACTTCACTGCAATCTTCGTATTTGCCGTTCACCAGAAGGGTTGACATTGAAACAATATCTTCTTCAGTTAACTGAACGGAGCTGTGACGAAGAGAGTCGTCTGGGCCTCCACCATATTCATGCATTAATTTGGATCGACGGCTTAGAGGAATGACCCGCCACGCAACCCAGCAACGGGTTAAGTCGACTCCTGTTAAGCCGTTCCCCAATAAAGCGTTAATCCTTTTAATGGATGGAATCAGCTTCTTGCGTTCGATGGCAGTGAGTTTGTCAGGGAGTGCAAACTTGGAGTCAAGACGCTCTGCGCGATAACTCGACAGTGGCTTCTCATTTGCTGGTGAAGTGTCTTGACAATAGAACCAAGTCTGATTCCAGTCCTTGGGATGACTCGGCAAGACTATTAGGGGGAAGACGTCGCCCTGTCGACGCTGAATTGAGATACCCCCAAGTTCCAAGCTATGGCCATTGGTGCACTCGTTCTAGCGGTTCAGATAAAAATACTCTCTAAAGAGTTCCACAGTCGGTTCTTCTTGAAGGTACACCTCGCAGAGAACTTGGAAGTTGCAGATGTTGGATATGGAATTAGGCCCGATGTCTTGAGGGTGGAGTTTGAAAAATGGAGGACATCTCTGAAGAACTTTGAGCCGGGTGGGGAAAAGCCACGGTTCATGTGATCAGAAAAGACGATAACTTCACCATCTTTTGGATTGGGCCGTTCCTCGTCCGGGTCAGGTGCACGGTAAGACATAACATTCTTCCCTGGCAAAAAACCTATGGTAAAGAATTCCTTCAGATTGTCCTCAGTAACTGTTGAGGGAACCCAGTTGCAGGCAGTCGGTGCTTTGGACGGCATGACGTTCAAAAGACGAACTGAAAAGAAAGCAACATGCGGCTTAATTCAATGATAACGGTGCAATTAAGTGATGATGGTACAGGGGAGTAATGGCAGCTTACGTAAGGGCTAATGTCATAAAAGGACAAGTAAGCCGGCACGATAAGCCGCCATGACTACAGATATTTGAGAAAGCAGATTCGGCTAAGTGTTGAGACAAACAAGTTTCCTAATTGTTTGATATTATTCCAGATCAAATGGCTATTCAAAATGCAAAAAATTCTAGACCTAAAAGTTTAGCACAGATGAGTTTGTAAGTCCTAATGAGGCCTTTATACTGGGAAAAGGGATCTACTAGTGTCAAGAGTAGGCACAAAACAACTACCGCACAAACATATATCTCTTTTGGGATCAAGAAGAGGCTGCAGGGAAGAACTACGGAGAAACTGCGATGAACTACGAAGAACATGCAGAAACCTAGAAAGCCCTAATGCAAATCTGAGGAGCAAGAAGGGAAACGCTTACAGCCACAGATCTTCCGAGGAAGGTCGCCGCTGTTTTCTTCTGGACTGATTCCGGTCGATGTAGCGGCCGAAGTCGACGGAGGTGAGGTGTTCTCTGGCGGTGGCGGAGCTCGAGCAGTAGCGGAGGTTGCGAGAGGAGGAAGACGAAGAAGAAAGAAGAATGAGAAAGACCAGGGCGTGCCTATTTATAAGGGAGTAAGTGAACAGGCGGGCGCGAAAATCGAGGAGACCCGAATAATGATTATCCAACTAAACGGACGCCTCGATTCTCGGAAGGCATTAAAGAATAAAGATCCGTTGAGAGATGACGTCACAATGGTTTTTTGTGTTTTCAAGAAATGACGTCATGGCGGGTTATAAAAATTTCTGCGAAGAAAGGAAGATGGAATTTTTCTAAGTATTGAAGATTGACAAAGAACAAAGTTCAAAGTCAACCTGGGCCCAATGTTGGGGATATAGCTATCAGTTATGACCCGCCCAGGAGGGGCCGGTCCCAATGACGGGTCACAAAGGAAGCCCAGAAAACATTCAAGGCGATAGTTTATTAAGGCTTATAGAAGGCCTAAGCCCAGAGGCGGCTTAAGGCCCAATATTGTAAACCGCCGTGTGTAAGGAAAGGCATTTAAAAGAAGTCACCGAGCCAGACACGCTTTATGAGCCGGCCGGGACTCTGTAGGCCGCCAGGCGTCAACCCGTGTATATAAGGGGATGACCCAGTGGCAGCTTAGGGAAAGAAACAGAAGATCGATAACCAAGCCGGCGGATTAGCCTCTTGGTGATCGAAACCCCATCAATTCCAACACAACTAGACGTAGGCTTTTACCTTCATCGTAAGGGGACGAACTAGTATAAAACCTCTCGTGTCCTTTGTCCCGATTAACCCCTTTAAGCTTCCTAGTTGCGATGGCCCTACAATTAAGTCCTTTTGCTAGGACATCTGTCGTGACAATTCCACGACACATATGATAATCCAAGTACTAGATACTCAAGAATTTTCCATAACCGGGGACACGGCTAACCATGATTAGATTGTACACTCTGCAGAGGTTTGTGCACTTTTCCCCACAAGACCTAATCTCCTCCGTTGGATTTCTCGCACTACAGGGTTTTTGAGAAATGGATGACCGAGACACAGTCTTTCAGAAACATTTACTCTTTACTCCCGGTAGACCATACCAACCTACATCCCTCTACCTGTTGATCCACCTCTTCGAGAGCTCATGTAACTTACTCAGCTATGCTAGAGCCCATAATAGCGTGTGGTTGCACACGGAAGTTTCTAGCATGAAATATCTCAGTTCCCTTTGAGCCTGGGTGGCGGACCTTAGGATTATCACACGGGTACTCCGGGATATCCTAGGACAACACTGGATTCTCCAGGTGCCCGACAAACAATCCACCCAGATGTGTATTCAAGTTGCCACCTTAAGTTGAACCATTAATTAACAATCTCACATCTGTCATGGATTTCACTCACCCAAACCACATCTATGAGCATAGCATAGCAATATAAGCAATACGTAGAAGTAACTCCCAAGGGTTTGATAATAACAGGGCAATAGGTTCTACCTCATTAACTACTTCCCAACCCACAAGTTAATCACATCTTAATCATGCAATGTTTGAGGATTGGAGCTAATGCATAAAAACCGGGTGATAAAGGGGTATGATCAAAGTGTTACTTGCCTTGCCGATGATCCGCAAAACCTAAAGATTCGAAGTAGCACGCTTCGCACTCCGGGTGTTCTATCACAAACAAGAAATAGCATACATAAGCAATCAAGCAAAGAAGCATGGATAAAACTCAAATAAGAAGGTCTAACCAGAAAGTTCAACTTAAGAATTCCGGTTTGCAAAAAGAATCAAATCAAACGGGGCAACGAAACTCAAACTGCGAAAGAAACAAGGTCCATTTACTATTCTGGACTAAAGTCAAATTTTACAGTATCAAAACCTTGTTCAAGTTGATCAAACAGAAAGAGGGTTTCAAAATGAAGATCTAGGCGCTTGAATCTCCTGATTCCGACAAACGAGCGAAAAGATAAACTAAAATGAAAATCGGATCAGAAATCACGATCCAAAATAATCGCGGAAAATTCGAGAAAAAGAAAAACTGACGAACAGGCTAACGAACGAACGTTCGCTGTCTGCGGCTAATGAGTGAACACCGTTCGTTAAAACGAACGTACGGATGAACGCCCGCTAAATAACTAAATCAAGAAAAACCGGCGAACCGATCTATTCAAAAAAACTTAGGGTTTCCTAAAAAAATGGATTGGTTCTTTTAAAAAAATGAACGGCAGCTTTACCTCCAGCGAGGTCCGGCGAGGCGGGGCGGTGACTCCGGCGAGGCGGGGCTGCGGCGGTGGGCGGCGCGGTGGTGGCAGGGCGGCGTGGCAGCGGCGCTCGGCGGCGGCGACGCGGCAACGGGCGGCGGCGGCGGCGCGACAAAGGTGGGGCGGCACGGGGCGGGTCCGGTTGCGGCGGGGTGCGGCGGTGGTGGCGGAAATCGGGGGTGGGGTGGGGTACTTATAGGAGGGGGTGCTTGCTTGGGCGAGGGGGCAAGCGGCGCGGGCAGGGGGAGTCCCGGCCGGACTCGGCCTCGCGGGCGGCGGCGCGCTCCCGTTCTCCTGGAAGGAGACGGCGCGGGGAGGTGGGCCGGCTGACTTTTAAAAAAAATAATTTCACCGAAACTAAAAAATCCTATAAAATAAAATAAAAAAGTAAAAATGCCAAAACAAATTTTCACCGTCTAAATAAAATATTTAAAAACGAGATGAACATTTTCTTGGCCCTAAAATGAAACTTTGAAAAACGTGCAACTTTTCTAATTCAAATAAAATAGCAATAAACTCCGAATAAAATCAAATATTTGATTTTAATATATTTTTCTCCAATATTTCATTTATTTTGGAGAAGTCATATTATCTCCTCTCATATATATTAATATGAAATATTTTCGGAGAGAAAAATAATTAAAACCAAAAATCCTCGTTTCAATATTTGATAAAACTCAAATATGAAAACACGGAAATCCCCAACTCTCTCGGAGGGTCCTTAGGATTTCGAGGATCGCGAAATAAAATGCAATAAAATACGATATGCATGAATGATCTATGTATAACATTCCAAATTGAAAATTTGGGATGTTACACCAATTGAAAGTGCTAGTTATCGACTAGAGGGGGGTGAATAGGCGATTTTTATGAAAGTCTTCAAAACACGGGGGCTTTGAAGACAAACATAAGAAATGAACCTATTGATATGCAGCGGAAGGTAGACTACACTAGACAAGCCATAGTCAAGTAAGCAATGAAGTGAAAGCACGAGGACTATCAGAAGCTAGGTAGTATGGATCGGGATGGAAGATAGTATGAAGCCAAATAACGAACAGTCTTCACACAGTGAAGCCAATCAGATCATGCAAGCAGGCAATGACTTCATGAATACAACTGTAAAGTAAAGATATGAGAAGGATAGAACCAGTTGCTTGGAGAGGACACGAATTTGGTAGACCAGTTCCAGTTGCTGTGACAACTGTATGTATGGTTAGGGAGGCTAAGATTCAAGTCAGAAGACCGCGTCTTCACCTTATTCCCCTTGAGCTAAGGACACACAGTCCTCGCCCAATCACTCTGGTAAGTCTTCAAGGTAGACTTCCAAACCTTCACACACTTCGTTCACCGGCGATCCACAATGACTCTTGGATGTTCAGAACGCGACGCCTAACCGACTGGAGGATTCACAGTCCTCAAGTGTAACAAGTCTTCAGGTCACACAGACAGAAAGACTTCAGTGATGCCTAACACTCTTTGGCTCTGGGTGTTTTGGGCTTTGTCCTCGCAAGGATCTCTCTCAAATGCTTCGGAGGTGGGTTGCTCTCAAATGACAAAAGTCGCGCACCAACTTTGAGCAGCCACTAATTTATGGTGTAGGGGTGGGCTATTTATAGCCAGGAGGCAACCCGACCTGATTTGTCCGAAATGGCCCTTGGTCACTGTTGGTGTCAAAACCGGCGGATCTCGGGTAGGGGGTCCCGAACTGTGCGTCTGAGGTCAATGGTAACAGGAGACAGGGGACACAATGTTTTACCCAGGTTCGGTCCCTCTCCATGGAGGTAATACCCTATGTCCTGCTTGATTGATCTTGATGAATATGAGTATTACTAGAGTTGATATACCACGAGATCGTAATGGCTAAACCCTAGAGGCCTAGCTTGTATGGCTATGATAATGTTTATCTTCCTCCGGACTAAGTCCTCCGGTTTATATAGACACCGGGAGGATCTAGGGTTACACAAGGTCGGTCACAAAGAAAGGAAACTACATATTTAATCACCAAGCTTGCCTTCCACGCCAAGGAGAGTTCCATACGGACACGGGTGTAGTCTTCGGTCTTCGTATCTTCACAGCCCATCAGTCCGGCCCATGGCTAACAGGCCGGACGCCCGAGGACCCCTTAGTACAGGACTCCCTCAGTAGCCCCTGAACCTGGCTTCAATGACAACGTATCCAGTGCGTAGACCTGTCTTCAGCATTGCAAGGCGGGTTCCTCCTTTCGAACTCCAAGATAGTCTTCGGACGTATTGAACGTGTCTGGACCTGTAACACACAAACCACACACAACCGTAGAGAGGATATTGCTAATGATTGCAACATCTCCTTTGGCACTCGTAAGATTAGTAAGCTCAAATAAGTAGTCACCAAATTTGGGATCATTGGAACTCATCTTAATCAAGGCAATAGACTTATGGAGAATTTCATCTAGATCTTTCAAGGAATAATTTGGAAAGCGTTCCTCAAGAAATCTCCATATAGTGTAGGCACAATCAAGAGTAGGCAAACATTCAATCAAGTTTCTAGGCAAGCCTCTGGTGATAATATTAACAGTTCTAAGGTTGCGGATCATGTCAATAGACTCATCAAGGGTAGGATGCAAAGGATCAACATGAGGTGCACAAGGGCTAGCAATGTACTTGTTCAAATGATATACATTAAAAATCTCAAGCATTTCATTTTTCCACTCATGAAAATATTCTCCATCAAGAATAGGCGCTCTATGTCTAAGACTCCCCAAAGTAGACTCATCCATCTTCCTCCAATGGTGTTTAAACCAAAGCAATGGAGACCAAAGCTCTGATACCAATTGAAAGGATCGAGAAGAGGTGTCTAGAGGGGGGTGATTAGACACTAAATGCTAAAAGTAGTAGTTTTTAATTTCTTTAGGTTGAAGTGGAGTTTTGGCACAAGTTTAACAAAAACAATACATATCAAGCAAGCATGCAAAGAGTATATGAGCAACGGAAAGTAAAGCATGCAACTTGCAAGAATGTACAAAGATGGGATTGGAGTGTGCAAACGCAATTTGGAGACACAGAGATTTTTGAGACGTGGTTCCGATAGGTGGTGCTATCGTACATCCATGTTTATGGAGACTTCAACCCACGAAGGGTAACGGTTGTGCGAGTCCACGGAGGGCTCCACCCACGAAGGGTCCACGAAGAAGCAACCTTCTCTATCCCACCATGGTTGTCGCCCACGAAGGACTTGCCTCACTAGCGGTAGATCTTCACGAAGTAGGCGATCTCCTTGCCCTTACAAACTCCTTGGTTCAACTCCACAATCTTTTCGGAGGCTCCCAAGTGACACCTAGCCAATCTAGGAGACACCACTCTCCAAGAAGTAACAAATGGTGTGTTGATGATGAACTCCTTGCTCTTGTGCTTCAAATGATAGTCTCCCCAACACTCAACTCTCTCTCACAGGATATGGATTTGGTGGAAAGAAGATTTGAGTGGAAAGCAACTTGGGGAAGGCTAGAGATCAAGATTCATATGGTAAGAATGGAATATCTTGGCCTCAACACAAGTGTAGGTGGTTCTCTCTCAGAAAAAGTAGGTTGGAAGTGTAGGTTCGTTCTGATGGCTCTCTCTATGAATGAAGAGGTGGTGGAGGGATATATCTAGCCCCCACACAAAATCTAACCGTTACACACAACTTGCCAATCTCGGTGGGACCGAATTGATAAACTCGGTCGGACCGATTCAGCAAATCTAGTGAGCGTTAGGGTTTTCGGTGGGACCGACTGGATCAACTCGGTGGGACCGATGTGCTAGGGTTAGGGTAAATCCAAAACTCGGTTTGACCGATTACTCAAACTCGGTGGGACCGATTTGGGTAATAAGCGAAATAGAGAGTTGGCCAAGCAAACTCGGTGGGGCCGATTGCATATCTCGGTGGGACCGAAAATATTACAATGGGTAACAGAGAGTTTGCAAGCCCATCTCGATGAGACCGAGATCACATCGGTGAGATCGAACTGATTAGGGTTTCTGGTAGTGGCTATGTCAATGAACTCAGTGGCTCCGGATAGAAAGAAATGGTGGGGCCGAGTTGGATATTTGGTGTGGGACATATTTGGAAGTGAGAAAGTGGTTGAGGGCTTTGGAGCATATCACTAAGCACTTTCAGCAAGCAAGCCGTTAAGCAACACCTCATCCCTTCTTAATAGTATTGGCTTTCCTATAGACTCAATGTGATCTTGGATCACTAAAATAGAAAATGTAGAGTCTTGAGCTTGGAGTTTGAGCCAATCCTTTGTCCTTAGCATTTTGAAGGGGTTCCACATCCTCTAGTCCATGCCACTTCATTGTTGAACTTATCTGAAACATACTAGGTAAAAGTGTTAGTCCAACAAGAGATATGTTGACATTAATTACCAAAACCACCTAGGGAGCACTTGTGCTTTCAATCTCCCCCTTTTTGGTAATTGATGACAACATACATCAAAGCTTTAGATAAAGATATAGAGAATAGTAAGTAAAGCTTTGGAAAGACATGTAACATGCATAGGCTCCCCCTGCATGTATGCAATCATGTGAATATGGAATATAGAAGCATGTGAATGCATAAACATGACAGAGTAAGCAGTGTGTTACATGTATCTTGGCTATATGCATCAGAGCAAATGATGTGAATATGAGAAATGTACCTTCATGCTCATGAGTCTTTCTTGCAAACAGTATGTACATCAGCAAGAATTTCTCATATGCATGACTGTGATGCATATACTTACCTTGTTGTCTTGAGTTGGCTTAGGATGGAATGAACTTGCGTAAACAAGGTTAGATAACACAGATACACCTACTGGCCAGAGCAAACAAAAGAAACCACAAGAGTACCAAGACTGGGATGACATGTAGAGTGAATACTAAGTACCGCATTGGATATAGACATGTCCCCAAAGGTAAAGATGTGCAATAAATTCAAGGATTTCCTCCCCTTAGATGTCTTGCTCCCCCTGAATCTAGCATGGGATATTGGGAGAAGATAGGGAACAGAAAATCAGAGCAAAATCAGAGCTCAAAGGAAATAAACAAAGCTAATGCAAACGAGCAAATATGAACATGTCTTTCCCCTCTTGAAGACATGTGACTTCTCTCCTCTTGAACACCAAGCATCTGGGGTCCTTGATGATTACTATTTCTTCCCTTGAGTATTCTCTCCCCTATAGATATGATTAATATTTGATGTGATCTCTCTCCCCCCCTTTGACATCAATTTCCAAGAAGGGTTCTTCTGGATTTTTTATGATGGTTTTGGTCCTTGAGTCACAGAACAAAGCAGCAAGTTGAATGGGATGTTGGCCGAGGACAAGATTCATTGAGTGGAGCTGGATCAAAAAGAATGCAAAAACAAGTGGCAAGATGTCTTTCCTGTAGTGAAATCAGTGACACCGAGTTGTATGCTTTGGTTGTACCGAGAGGATTCAGTTGGACCGAAAGCATCAGACCGGTGAGATCGAGTTCATCGCAGAGAAAACACTTGTCACCTCAGCTCACTAGACAAGTAAGATCTCACAAGGATTCGCAAGGAATTAACTGAAAGATTTGCAATGAATTGGATGCAAGGAATGCTGAACAGAAAATAAAAGAGAAGAAACTAAAAAGAAGTCTAGATGAAGTTGGAAACAAATATGCATGAGACAAATGCAAGAGCACGAAAAAAGGAACACAAGAGAACTTCATCTAGAATTGGTCGGCGACAAAGTCACCTATGTTAGAGCATATTGACTTAGGAGTCAAGTGAGATCACTTGATCATAGGTCATACTCATCGTTTAAGCTCAAAATGGGGTTACCATTTTTCGTTTAAGCTTTTTGATGTATTCACATCTTGTCGAGTTGCTTTGACTCATGACTTGGAGTAAAGCTTCTCTAAGATGGAATGACATACCTTGGGTGGTGGCGTTGATCATGATCATGTAGTTGAACTTGTGTGGGTTGCTCAAGGTTGATGTAGCTCATCAAGAATTGGGAGCACCACTTGGAGTTTGAGTTCATCTACCTACATGGGTTAGTTCTTGCAAGGAAGAGCACTTGTATATCCAAAATGACAATCATGAAACTCAACATAAAATTTGTCAAAGGATATGTTTGAATGGTTGTGTGCTTCCTTGTCTTCATCCACCATTGTGTAGAGACTTGGTGATATAGAAATTGCTCAAGATGTGAGTGAGTTGCAATCTCATAGATTTAGATTCATCCAAGTACCTACACGGGTTAGATAACATGCAAGGTGCAAATATATCCAAGACATAAGATAGTCAACATAAGAGAAATATCAAGGATTAGTCATAGGCTCATGCCTTGCATGTATCAAATGGAGTTCCTACTCCAAGTTTGAAGCATCAATGATGTTCAATTCACCTCTTAACCTGCAAAACACTTTCTCAACAAGTGGTTTCGTGAATATATCAGCTAACTGCTTTTCGGTGCGAACATGCTTAAGATTAATGTCCCCTTTGGCAACATGATCTCGAATGAAATGATGACGAACTTCAATATGCTTAGTTCGAGAATGTTGCACGGGATTGTGAGCAATCTTAATAGCACTTTCATTGTCACAAAGTAATGGAACATGTTTCACATATATCCCATAATCTTTAAGAGTTTGGGTCATCCAAAGTAATTGAGCACAACATGATCCAGCGGCAATGTATTCCGCTTCGGCGGTGGATAAGGATACCAAGTTTTGTTTCTTGGAAGACCAAGACACAAGAGATCTACCAAGAAATTGACAAGTACCCAAAGTGGACTTTCTATCAACCTTGTCACCGGCATAGTCCGAGTCAGAGTAGCCAACAAGATCAAAGGAGGCCCTCTTTGGGTACCAAATGCCAAAATTTGGTGTATGGATTAAGTATCTCGCTATCCTTTTCACGGCCTTAAGATGACATTCTTTAGGAGTGGCTTGATATCGTGCACACATGCACACACTTAGCATAATATCAGGACGTGAAGCACATAGATATAACAATGAACCAATCATAGAGCGATAAACCTTTTGATCAACCGGTTCACCATCTTTGGTTAAATCAAGATGTCCACTAATAGCATGGGTGTAGTCATACCTTTGCATTCTTGCATATTGAACTTCTTGAATAAGTCCTTGGTGTACTTCGTTTGAGAGACAAAGGTACCTTCCTTAGTTTGCTTGATTTGCAAACCAAGAAATAATTTGAGTTCACTCATCATCGACATCTCAAACTTCTCCAACATTAGCTTTCCAAACTTTTCACTAAAATGAGGGTTAGCTGATCCAAATATAATATCATCGACATAAATTTAGCACACATATAGTTCTCCATTAACCCTTTTAGTAAAAAGAGTAGAATTTATTTTTCCAATTTCAAAGCCTTTTTCAATAAGAAACTTGGTCAAGCATTTATACCATGCTCTAGGAGCTTGCTTAATACCATAAAGAGCTTTGTGAAGTTTGTAAATATGATTAGGTTTCTTAGGATTGACAAATCCGGGAGGTTGCTTAACATAAACTTCCTCCTCTATTTCACCATTTAGAAAAGCACTTTTAATGTCCATTTGGTACAAGGTGATATCATGATGATTAGCATAGGCAAGTAAGATGCGAATGGACTCAAGTATAGCAACGGGGGCATATGTCTCACCATAGTCCATACCTTCGACTTGAGTGTAGCCTTGGGAGACGAGACGTGCTTTTTTGCAAACTACTTGTCCATCTTCATCTTGATTGTTGCGAAACACCCATTTGGTACCGATGATGTTGTGGTTGTTGTCGGGCTTCTCAACTAATGTCCAAACTTGATTTCTCTCAAAGTTGTGTAGCTCTTCATGCATGGCATTTATCCAATCCGGGTCTTCCAAAGCTTCTTCAACCTTCATAGGTTCAATGCTAGAGATGAATGAATAGTGTTCACAAATGTTAGCTAAACGAGTTTTTGAGCGAATGATTCTCCCGGTTTGGATACATTGTAGATTTGCTCGACGGGATGGTCTTTAGCAATTTTTCTTGCTCAAACTCGTGAAAGCTTTTGTTTGGATCTTGGTAGAACATCTTCTTCATCTTGTTCTTCTTCTTGGCCTTCTTCATTGTTGACATTTGATGTCTACTACACAACCTTCTTCTTGTAGACGTTGTTGGGCCTCCAAGTGCAGAGGTTTGTAGGACAGTAGCAAATTTCCCTCAAGTGGATGACCTAAGGTTTATCAATCCGTAGGAGGCGTAGGATGAAGATGGTCTCTCTCAAGCAACCCTGCAACTAAATAACAAAGAGTCTCTTGTGTCCCCAACACACCCAATACAATGGTAAATTGTATAGGTGCACTAGTTCGGCGAATAGATGGTGATACAAGTGGTATATGGATGGTAGATAAAGGTTTTTGTAATCTGAAAATATAAAAACAGCAAGGTAACTAATGATAAAAGTGAGCGTAAACGGTATTGCAATGTGTTGAAACAAGGCCTAGGGTTCATACTTTCGCTAGTGCAAGTTCCCTCAACAATAATAACATAATTGGATCACATAACTATCCATCAACATGCAACAAAGAGTCACTCCAAAGTCACTAATAGCGGAGAGCAAACGAAGAGATTATGGTAGGGTACGAAACCACCTCAAAGTTATTCTTTCCAATCAATCCGTTGGGCTATTCCTATAGGTGTCACAAACAGCCGTAGAGTCCATACTAGAATAACACCTTAAGACACAAATCAACCAAAACCCTAATGTCACCTCAAGTATCCGTGGGTATGATTATACGATATGCATCACACAATCTCAGATTCATCTATTCAACCAACACATAGAACCTCAAAGAGTGCCCCAAAGTTTCTACCAGAGAATCACGATGAAAACGTGTGCCAACCCCTATGCATAGGTTCATGGGCGGAACCCGCAAGTTGATCACCAAAACATACATCAAGTGAATCACGTGAAAGTCCCATTGTCGCCACAGATACGCACGGCAAGACATACATCAAGTGTTCTCAAATCTTTAAAGATTCAATCCGATAAGATAACTTCAAAGGGGAAACTCAATCCATTACAAGAGAGTAGAGGGGGGAGAAAACATGATAGGATCCAAATATAATAGCAAAGTTCACGATACATCAAGATCGTATCACCTCAAGAACATGAGAGAGAGAGATCAAACACATAGCTACAGGTACATACCCTCAGCCCCGAGGGAGAACTACTCCCTCCTCGTCATGGAGAGCACCGGGATGATGAATATGGCTACCGCAGAGGGATTCCCCCTCTGGCAGGGTGCCGGAACGGGTCTAGATTGGCTTTCGGTGGCTACAGAGGCTTCTAGCGGCGGAACTCCCGATCTATTGTGCTCCCCGATCGTTTTAGGGTATATGTGATAACCCACAAGTACAGGGGATCGCAACAGTTTTCGATAAGTAAGAGTGTCGAACCCAACGAGGAGCTAAAGGTAGAACAAATATTCCCTCAAGTTCTATCGACCACCGATACAACTCTACGCACGCTTGACGTTCGCTTTACCTAGAACAAGTATGAAACTAGAAGTACTTTGTAGGTGTTGTTGGATAGGTTTGCAAGATAATAAAGAGTACGTAAATAAAAAGTAGGGGCTGTTTAGATAAAGAAACAATAAAGTAAATATAGCGAGTGTGGAAAAGTGGTGGTAGGAGTTGCGAAATTGCCCCTAAGCAATTGACTACTTTACTAGACCGATAGCAAGTATTATGTGGGAGAGGCCACTGCTAGCATGTCATCCCTGACTTGGAATTCTATGCACTTATGATTGGAACTATTAGCAAGCATTCGCAACTACTAATGTTCATTAAGGTAAAACCCAACCATAGCATTAAGGTATATTGGTCCCCCTTCAATCCCGTATGAATCAATTTCTATTCTAGGTTGAAGCTTCTATCACTCTTGCCCTCCAATACATAGTCCTATCAACATACAACTAACCCTATGGTGTGATCCACGCACGCAATCATATGATGGGCACCAAAGGACAGCAACATAACCACAAGCAAATTAAATCAATCATAGCAATTCATCAACCACCGATAGGACAACGAAAATCTACTCAGACATCATAGGATGGCAACACATCATTGGATAATAATATGAAGCATAAAGCACCATGTTCAAGTAGAGGGTACAGCGGGTTGCGGGAGAGTGGACCGCTGTAGATAGAGGGGGGAAGGTGATGGAGATGTTGGTGAAGATGGCGGAGGTGTTGGTGTAGATCGTGGTGATGATGATGGCCCCTGGTGGCACTTCGGTGCCACCGGAAGCGAGGGGGAGAGAGCCTCCCTCCTCCTTCTTCTTCCTTGACCTTCTCCCTAGATGGGAGAAGGGTTTCCCCTCTGGTCCATGGCCTCCATGGCACGGGAGGGGCGAGAGCCCCTCTGAGATTGGATCTGTCTCTCTGTCTCTCTCTGTTTCTGCGTTCTCCTCTGGCTCTGTTTCACCGTTTCATGTATATATGGAGATCCGTAACTCCGATTGGCCTGAAACCTTCGTCGTGATTTTTTTCCGAAAATTAGCTTTCTTGCGGCAAAAGAAGAGCGTCAACCGCCTTACGGGTGGCTCACGAGGGTAGGGGCACGCCCC
Source organism: Triticum urartu (assembly GCF_003073215.2). Taxonomy (NCBI): domain Eukaryota; kingdom Viridiplantae; phylum Streptophyta; class Magnoliopsida; order Poales; family Poaceae; genus Triticum; species Triticum urartu. Next base: position 559,877,079 of record NC_053023.1, read on the forward strand.
CCTGCCTCATGACCACCTCGGGCACCGTCTCGCGTGGATTTTTTCCGGAATTTTCCAAATATTCCAAAAAGTATCTCCGTCCGTTTTTATCCCGTTTGGACTCCGTTTGATATGGATATTCTACGAAACCAAAAACATGCAACAGACATGAACTGGCATTGGGCACTGGATCAATATGTTTGTCCCAAAAATAGTACAAAAAGTTGCCAAAAGTATATGAAAGTTGTAGAATATTGGCATGGAACAATCAAAAATTATAGATACAACGGAGACGTATCAGCATCCCCAAGCTTAATTCCTGCTCGTCCTTGAGTAGGTAAATGATAAAAAAGATAATTTTTGATGTGGAATGCTACCTAGCATAATCTTGATCACATATCTAATCATGGCATGAATATTAAGACACGAGTGATTCAAAGCAATAGTCTATCATTTGACATAAAAACAATAATACTTCAAGCCTACTAATAAAGCAATCATGTCTTTTCAAAATAACAAGGCCAAAGAAAGTTATCCCTACAAAATCATATAGTCTGGCTATGCTCCATCTTCTTCATGCAAAATACTCACATCATGCACAACCCCGATGACAAGCCAAGCAATTGTTTCATACTTTTGATGTTCTCAAACCTTTTCAACTTTCACGCAATACATGAGCATGAGCCATGGACATAGCACTATAGGTGGAATAGAATATGATGGTGGAGAAGACAAAAAGGAGAAGATAGTCTCACATCAACTAGGTGTATCAACGGGCTATGGAGATGCCCATCAATAGATATCAATGTGAGGAGTAGGGATTGCCATGCAACGGATGCACTAGAGCTATAACTATATGAAAGCTCAAACTGAAACTAAGTGGGTGTGCATCCAACTTGCTTCCTCATGAAGACCAAGGGCATTTGAGGAAGCCCATCGTTGGAATATACAAGCCAAGTTCTATAATGAAAATTCCCACTAGTATATGAAAGTGATAACTCAAGAGACTCTCTATATGAAGAACATGGTGCTACTCTGAAGCACAAGTGTGGTAAAAGGATAGTAACATTGCCCCTTCTCTCTTTTTCTCTCATTTTTATAGGCTTCTTTGGCCTCTCTTTTTTTGGGGGGGCTTCTTTGGCCACTTTTATTTTGATAACATCACATGGGACAATGTTCTAATAATGATGATCATCACACTTTTATTTACTTACAACTCAATATTACAACTCGATATCTAGAACAAAGATATGACTCTATATGAATGCCTCCGGCGGTGTACCGGGATGTGCAATGATCTAGCGTAGCAATGACATCAAAAAACGGACAAGCCATGAAAACATCATGCTAGCTATCTTACGATCATGCAAAGCAATATGACAATGAATGCTCAAGTCATGTATATGATGACGATGAAAGTTGCATGGCAATATATCTCGGAATGGCTATGGAAATTCCATGATAGGTAGGTATGGTGGCTGTTTTGAGGAAGGTATATGGTGGGTTTATGGTACCGGCGAAAGTTGCGCGATACTAGAGAGGCTAGCGATGATGGAAGGGTGAGAGTGCGTATAATCCATGGACTCAACATTAGTCATAAATAACTCACATACTTATTGCAAAAGTTTATTAGCCCTCAAAGCAAAGTACTACTACGCATGCCCCTAGGGGATGGATTGGTAGGAAAAGACCATCGCTCGTCCCCGACCGCCACTCATAAGGAAGATAATCAATAAATACCTCATGCTCCAACTTCGTTACATAACGGTTCACCATACGTGCATGCTACGGGAATCACAAACCTCAACACAAGTATTTCTACAATTCACAACCACCCACTAGCATGACTCTAATATCACCATCTTTATATCGCAAAACTATTGCAAGGAATCAAACATATCATATTCAGTGATCTACAAGTTTTATGTAGGATTTTATGACTAACCATCTGAATGACCAGTTCCTGTCATCTCTCCAAATAGATATAAGTGAAGCAAGAGAGTTTAATTCTTTTTACAAAAGATATGCCCATGCTCTAACAAATATAAGTGAAGAAAAAGAGCATTCTACAAATGGCGGTTGTCTATGTAAAGAGAAACAGGCAATCCAAACTTCAAATGATATAAGTGAAGCACATGAAGCATTCTATAAAGCCATACTCAAAAGATATAAGTGAAGTGCATAGAGAATTCTATAAATCAACCAAGGACTATCTCATACCAGCATGGTGCATAAAAGAAAAAATAAAAATAAATGCAAAAGATGCTCCAAGATTGCACATTTGGTATGAACGAAACGAATCAGAAAACATACCGATACTTGTTGAAGAAAGAGGGGATGCCTTCCGGGGCATCCCCAAGCTTAGACGCTTGAGTCTCCTTGAATATTTACTTGGGGTGCCTTGGGAATCCCCAAGCTTGAGCTCTTGCCTCTCTTCCTTCTTCTCACATCGAGACCTTCTCGATCATCGAACACTTCATCCACACAAAACTTCAACGGAAAACTCGGTAAGATCCGTTAGTATAATAAAGCAAATCACTACTCTAAGTACTGTTGAAAACCAATTCATATTTTGTTTTTGCATTGTGTCCACTGTAGTATAACTTTTTCATGGCTTAATCCACTAATATAAATTGACAGTTTCATCAAAACGAGCAAACTATGCATCAAAAACAGAATCTGTCTAAAACAGAACAGTATGTAATAATCTGAACATTCACCATACTTATGGTACTTGAAAAATTCTACCAAAATTATGAAAAATAAATAATTTGCATAGAAAGACATTGCAAAAATAATCAGAACCATTTGACATTCCAGCTAAAAATTTAAAATCGCGCACTACAGCCAAAGTTTCTGTCCTGCACCGTACAAACCATCAAGCAAATGTAAACATCCTAAAGGCAAACCTTGGCACATTATTTTTATATTTAAACTTTATAAAAGCACACAAAATAAATAAATTACTCTCTAAAACTTCCGGGTTGTCTCCCTGGCAGCGCTTTCTTTAAAGCCATTAAGCTAGGCATATAGTGCTCAAGTAATGGATCCACCCGGATCCCAAGGTATATCAAAGCCAATTTTAATTAACAATGATTTGTAATTTAGTAGTGAGCACAAAGTAACATATATCATACAACTACGAAGTCTAACTCTCTTCCTATGCATCGGCATGTCATAAAAGAACAATTCATGCACACATAGTAAAGGCCAATGCATAGTATAAACAGTTTCTTGCAATTTTATCGTATTGGAAACATAGAGAGGTGGAGATATAGTTCCTCTCTCATAATAATTGCAAGTAGGAGCAGCAAGCACATGCATATTATATTCATCAAAATCATCATGTGCAACGGTAAAAGGCAACCCATCAATATATTCCATAATAAGAGCAAACTTCTCCGATATAGTGTAGTTTGGAGAATTCAAAAAGATAATAGGACTATCATGTGTGGGTGCAATAGCAACAATTTCATGTTTAACATAAGTAACTATAGCAAGTTCATCTCCATAAGAATAATTCATATTGGCATCTTGGCCACAAGCATAGCAAGCATCACCAAAAAGGGATATTTCAAAAGAATCAACGGGATCATAACAATCATCATAGCAATCATCCTCCGGTAAGCACGAAGGGAAATTAAACAATGTATGAGTTGGAGGGTTACTCTCATTAGAAGGTGGGCACGGGTTGCTAATATGCTCTTCCTCATTTTGTTCTTCGCTCTCCTCATCATCTTTTTCATCCAATGAGCTCACAGTTTCATCAATTTCTTCTTCCATAGACTCCTGCAAACTATTAGTCTCTTCTTGGACAGCGAAGTAGTACTCAATATATGGTTCAACATAGGCATTAGAAGCATAATTATCATAGAAATATTTAAATATGGCAAAATTTTCAGATTTGTAAAGAGTAGCATCATACTTTTCAATCAAAGAAGCAATTTCATAAGCACCCTTAAAAGCAACAAATTCTTCAATTTGTTGAACATCATAGTAACTATAAACACCCTTAGCATAAGAGGATACGATTCCATTGTCACTAAACTCACATTGATAGGGAAGGTGTTTCTTAGGGTTTTCAGAACAACAAGTATAATCATATATTTCACATAAATTCCAAGCATAGCATTGCAAATGATGAATTCGATCCAGTAAAGTTTTCCCTTTTTCAGATATTCAATGTCGCACATAACAAGCATGCTCATCTAAAGATTTGCCCTCAACTAAGCTAGTTGGGGTTTCAGCACAAGCACATAGGGATCGAAGATGATCCAAGTAATAAGCTTCAGCAGTGTGATAAATTTTGAGTGGTTCTTCAACCATTGGTTTAGTAGGCACAACTAATTTTTTTGGTATTTTGCATTTCCTACCCATAACTAAAGATAGAAAACAACTAAGAACAGAAAATAAAAATTACTTAGTGATAAAGCAAACAAGCACACACGAGAATATTCACCCCACGCTATTGCTCCCCGGCAACGGCGCCAGAAAAAGGTCTTGATAACCCACAAGTATAGGGGATCGCAACAGTTTTCGATAAGTAAGAGTGTCGAACCCAATGAGGAGCTAAAGGTAGAAAAAATATTCCCTCAAGTTTTATCGACCACCGATACAACTCTACGCACGCTTGACGTTCGCTTTACCTAGAACAACTATGAAACTAGAAGTACTTTGTAGGTGTTGTTGGATAGGTTTGCAAGATAATAAAGAGTACGCAAATAAAAAGTAGGGGCTGTTTAGATAAATAAACAATAAAGTAAATATAGCAAGTGTGTAAAAGTGGTGGTAGGAGTTGCGAAATTGCCCCTAAGCAATTGACTACTTTACTAGACTGATAGCAAGTATTATGTGGGAGAGGCCACTACTAGCATGTCATCCCTGACTTGGAATTCTATGCACTTATGATTGGAACTATTAGCAAGCATCCGCAAATACTAATGTTCATTAAGGTAAAACCCAACCATAGCATTAAGATATATTGGTCCCCCTTCAATCCCGTATGCATCAATTTCTATGCTAGGTTGAAGTTTCTGTCACTCTTGCCCTCCAATACATAGTCCTATCAACATACAATTAACCCTATGGTGTGATCCACGCGCGCAATCATATTATGGGCACCAAAGGACAGCAACATAACCACAAGAAAATTAAATCAATCATAGCAATTCATCAACCACCGATAGGACAACGAAAATCTACTCAGACATCATAGGATGGCAACACATAATTGGATAATAATATGAAGCATAAAGCACCATGTTCAAGTAGAGGGTACAGCGGGTTGCGGGAGAGTGGACCGCTATAGATAGAGGGGGAAGGTGATGGAGATGTTGGTGAAGATGGCGGAGGTGTTGGTGTAGATCGCGGTGATGATGATGGCCCCCGGTGGCACTCCGGTGCCACCGGAAGTGAGGGGGAGAGAGACCCCCTCCTTCTTCTTCTTCCTTGACCTTCTCCCTAGATGGGAGAAGGGTTTACCCTCTGGTTCATGGCCTCCATGGCACGGGAGGGGTGAGAGACCCTCCGAGATTAGATCTGTCTCTCTGTCTCTCTCTGTTTTTGCGTTCTCCTCTGGCTCTGTTTCACCGTTTCGTGTATATATGGAGATCCATAACTCCGATTGGCCTGGAACCTTCGCCCTGATTTTTTCCCGAAAATTAGCTTTCTTGCGGCAAAATAAGAGCGTCAACCGCCTTACGGGTGGCTCACGAGGGTAGGGGCGCGCCCAGGGGGGCAGGCGCACCCCCCTGCCTCGTGACCACCTCGGGCACCGTCTCGCGTGGATTTTTCTTCTGGAATTTTCCAAATATTCCAAAAAGTATCTCCGTCCGTTTTTATCCCGTTTGGACTCCGTTTGATATGGATATTCTGCGAAACCAAAAACATGCAACAGACAGTAACTGGCACTGGGCACTGGATCAATATGTTAGTCCCAAAAATAGTATAAAAAGTTGCCAGAAGTATATGAAAGTTGTAGAATATTGGCATGGAACAATCAAAAATTATTGATACGACGGAGACGTATCAATATGGAGATATATAGGCGGAAGAAGTACGTCAGGGGGCCACGAGGGGCCCACGAGGGTGAAGGGCGCGCCCAGGGGGTGGGCGCGCCCCCCCTGCCTCGTGGCTTCCTCGTTGATCCCCACACATGCACTCCAAGTCTTCTGGGTTTCTTCTGGTCCAAAAATAAGTTCCGTGAAGTTTCAGGTCAATTGGACTCCGTTTGATTTTCCTTTTCTGCGATACTCTAAAACAAGGGAAAAACAGAAACTGGCACTGGGCTCTGGGTTAATAGGTTAGTCCCAAAAATAATATAAAAGTGTATAATAAAGCCCATAAACATCCAAAACAGTAGATAATATAGCATGGAGCAATCAAAAATTATAGATGCGTTGGAGACATATCAACGTTGTCGTTCTCTTGTCATGGTGGAGAAGGAGGTTGTTGGCGTTCATCTTGGTGCATTTCCTTGTTTTCTTCATCTTGGTGTGTCCCACTTGTGGATGCTTCTGTATCAACTCTTGGTTCACCTTGTCATGAGGTAGAAGCTTCCACTTGGACGGACGAGGTACTCTCCTTCACCTCCGTTGGACGAATCTTGCCAATAGACAAGTCTTGGATTGCTTCCGAAGGGTCTGTGTCTCCTACATCAATTGTCAATTACTCTACTTGCGAGCCGTTAGATTCATCAAACTTCACATCTACCATCTCTTCAACCTTTCGGGTGAAATTATTGTAGACACGGTATGTGTGAGAGTTTGGGCCATAACCAAGTAGGAAACCTTCATGAGACTTAGGAGCAAATTTAGAACGATGATGTTTATCAAGAATGTAGCACTTTGAGCCGAATACTCGAAAGTATCCAACTTGTGGTTTGTTACCGGTGAGGAGCTCGTATGCCGTCTTGCCGAGTAGCTTGTGAAGATACAAGCGATGTGTTGCATGACAAGCTGTCTCAACCGCTTCTGCCCAAAAGTGCTTTGGCGTCTTGTACTCATCAAGAATCGTTCTCGCTATTTCGATGAGTGTCCGGTTCTTCCTCTAAACAACTCCATTTTGTTGAGGTGTGTACGTAGCCGAGAACTCATGTGAAATCCCTTCTTTGTCAAGAAAGGTGTCCACATTTGCGTTCTTGAACTCCGTTCCGTTGTCGCTGCGAATCTTCTTGATTTTCACTTAAAATTGATTTTGGGCCTTCCTAGCAAAGTTTTTGAAGATCTTTTGGACCTGCGATTTATCATCGAGAAAGAACACCCACGTAAATCTTGAAAAATCATCAACTATAACTAGACCAAAAGAATTTCCACCGAGACTTTTGTAAGCGTTAGGACCAAAAAGATCCATGTGAAGTAGCTCGAGTGGTCTCCTTGTGGTCATGATGTTCTTCACGGGATGCCTTCATCCAACCTGTTTACCTGCTTGACAAGCGCTGCAAAGTCTATCCTTATCAAATATGACATCGTTGACGCCAATGATATGATTTCCTTTAATAAGCTTGTCAAGGTTTCGCATACCAACATGACCTAATCGTCTATGCCATAACCAACCTTTAGAAGATTTAGCAATTAAGCAAGTTCTAGGTTGAGCCTTTTTAGTGAAATCAACAATGTAAAGATCACCTCTGCGTATACCGGTAAAGATTATTTTATGATTATCTCTATGAAACACTTGGCAATCTACTTCAGTAAATAGGACATTGAAACTGAAATCAGCAAGTCTAGATACTGAAAGTAAATTGTAGCCAAGGGATTCAACAAGCATGACATTTTGTATGGAGCTATCATGTGAGATGGCCACCTTACCTAGGCCAACCACATTACCCTTTGAGTTATCACCAAAGGTGACATACTTTCGAGGGCCGTCGTTTTCAGCAAGCTCACGGGACATATCTTTATCTCCAGTCATATGATCAGTACATCCACTATCAAGAACCCATTCCTTTCCTCCAGCCATGTAGCCGTGAAGATTTGCCATAAGACCAAAGTGTCTCATTGCATCATTAAGATCATAGTCACTGTCATCCTCATCCTCATCATAGTATCCATGTTCAACATCATCTTGTGATTGATCAATTCCTAGAGAGGGTAATTCATTAGATAAATGATCATTTCTATGGTTATCTTTATGAATTCTAATAGCTTTGGAAATGATATTGCTAATGATTCCAACGTCTCCTTTGGCACTCGTAAGATTAGTAAGCTCAAATAAGCAGTCACCAAATTTGGGATCATTGGAACTCATCTTAATCAAGGCAATAGACTTATGGAGAATTTCATCTAGATCTTTCAAGGAATAATTTGGAAAGCGTTCCTCAAGAAATCTCCATATAGTGTAGGCAAACATTCAATCAAGTTTCTAGGCAAGCCTCTGGTGATAAGATTAACAGTTCTAAGGTTGCGGATCATGTCAATAGACTCATCAAGGGTAGGATGCAAAGGATCAACATGAGGTGCACAAGGGCTAGCAATGTAGTTGTTCAAATGATATTCATTGAAAATATCAAGCATTTCATTTTTCCACTCATGAAAATATTCTCCATCAAGAATAGGCGCTCTATGTCTAAGACTCCCCAAAGAAGACTCATCCATCTTCCTCCAATGGTGTTTAAACCAAAGCAATGGAGACCAAAGCTCTGATACCAATTGAAAGGATCGAGAAGAGGAGTCTAGAGGGGGTGATTAGACACTAAATGCTAAAAGTAGCAGTTTTAATTTCTTTAGGTTGAAGTGGAGTTTTGGCACAAGTTTAACAAACACAATACATATCAAGCAAGCATGCAAAGAGTATATGAGCAGCGGAAAGTAAAGCATGCAACTTGCAAGAATGTAAAGAGATGGGATTGGAGTGTGCAAACGCAATTTGGAGACACAGAGATTTTTGAGACGTGGTTCCGATAGGTGGTGCTATCGTACATCCATGTTTATGGAGACTTCAACCCACGAAGGGTAACGGTTGTGCGAGTCCACGGAGGGCTCCACCCACGAAGGGTCCACGAAGAAGCAACCTTCTCTATCCCACCATGGTTGTCGCCCACGAAGGACTTGCCTCACTAGCGGTAGATCTTCACGAAGTAGGCGATCTCCTTGCCCTTACAAACTCCTTGGTTCAACTCCACAATCTTTTCGGAGGCCCCAAGTGACACCTAGCCAATCTAGGAGACACCACTCTCCAAGAAGTAACAAATGGTGTGTTGATGATGAACTCCTTGCTCTTGTGCTTCAAATGATAGTCTCCCCAACACTCAACTCTCTCTCACAGGATATGGATTTGGTGGAAAGAAGATTTGAGTGGAAAGCAACTTGGGGAAGGCTAGAGATCAAGATTCATATGGTAAGAATGGAATATCTTGGCCTCAACACAAGTGTAGGTGGTTCTCTCTCAGAAAAAGTAGGTTGGAAGTGTAGGTTCGTTCTGATGGCTCTCTCTACGAATGAAGAGGTGGTGGAGGGATATATATAGCCTCCACACAAAATCTAACCATTACACACAACTTGCCAATCTCGGTGGGACCGAATTGATAAACTCGGTCGGACCGATTCAGCAAATCTAGTGACCGTTAGGGTTTTCGGTGGGACCGACTAGATCAACTCGGTGGGACCGGTGTGCTAGGGTTAGGGTAAATCCAAAACTCGGATTGACCGATTACTCAAACTCGGTGGGACCGATTTGGGTAATAAGCGAAATAGAGAGTTGGCCAAGCAAACTCGGTGGGGCCGATTGCATATCTCGGTGGGACTGAAAATATTGCAATGGGTAACAGAGAGTTTGCAAGCCCATCTCAGTGAGACCGAGATCCCATTGGTGAGACCGAACTGATTAGGGTTTCTGGCAGTGGCTATGTCAATTAAACTCGATGGCTCCGGATAGAAAGAATCGGTGGGGCCGAGTTGGATATTTGGTGTGGGACATATTTGGAGGTGAGAAAGCGGTTGAGGGCTTTGGAGCATATCACTAAGCACTTTGAGCAAGCAAGCCATTAAGCAACACCTCATCCCTTGTTAATAGTATTGGCTTTCCTATAGACTCAATGTGATCTTGGATCACTAAAATAGAAAATGTAGAGTCTTGAGCTTGGAGTTTGAGCCATTCCTTTGTCCTTAGCATTTTTAAGGGGTTCCACATCCTCTAGTCCATGCCACTTCATTGTTGAACTTATCTGAAACATACTAGGTAAAAGTGTTAGTCCAACAAGAGATATGTTGACATTAATTACCAAAACCACCTAGTGAGCACTTGTGCTTTCATCCTCTGAGTTTTAGTGGGAGGTATTTGATGGCATGAAGGTCGTCTCCGCGAGCCATGTGAATATGGAGAAGAAAATCCTCGATCCATACCGCGGGATCGGTTGTTCCATCATACGATTCGATATTCACGGGTCTAAACCCCTCTGGGAATTCATGCTTCTTTACTACATCAGTGAAGCAAAGTGGGTGTGCCGCGCCTCTATATTGGGCCACGTCGCGACGTAGCTCAGATGGAGTCCATTTGCAGTTTTTGGCCTGGCTATGACTAGACTTGTCCCATCCGAATAGGTAGCCAACGTCACGTGTGGAGGCACGTCCTCGTGATCCATAGATCGACCTGTTGTGTCGTGCTCTACCATCCAGGTTCTGCCGAGGGTCGTATGTATGACCCCTGTTTTGTCTCTGTTTTTTCTTTGGGGTGAGGCGGGCTGTTGTTTGGCTTGAACTGCTGCTTTATCCCGACTGCATAGTGGTCGGTTAGCTGCATTGTCCTGACCGCGTGGTACAAGTGTCGGCGCCTCCTCATCGAACTGAGGTAGCAATATGTGCTTAGGTAACCCTTGGTTGTGTGCTTGGGGCCATATTCTCAGCCACTAGGATGTCTATCCATCTATCCTTGAGCAGGTCTTGGTCAACTTGAAGTTGCTGCTATTTCTTTTTCAGGCTCCTTGTTGTGGCTAATAGCCGGCATTTAAAGCGCTTCTGCTCAAGAGGTTCCTCAGGCACGATGAAATCCTTGTCGCCGAGGCTCTCTTTGTCCTCGGACAGTGGAAGGTAATTACTATCCTCTGAGTCTTCGTGTATGGCCTGTTCATGCGGGCTATTGTACCCGTCCTCCAGTTCATTATGTTCGGATGTTGCCCCAACAGGGGCTTCATTGTCTTCGGCATCGCCAGGGGTGTTGTTTTCTCCGGTGCCGGTATTACTGTCTTTTGCACAACATACTTAGAGCGGCGCCGCTGACATTAGCGTCTGGGTTGTGTCTCAGGAGGTTTATCCTCAACTGGATCTTCTTTGTCGTCGTCGTTAGTTTCTTTAGGTGTATCCACCATGTATACGTCGTATGAAGAAGTGACCGTCCCGCGTCCGCTGAGTGGCAGGTTCTGGCCCTGCTCTTCTTAGGCATCGTCGTCTATACCGTCAAAGTCTTCGGAGTCGTAATAGAGCATGTCGGCTGAGTCCTCGATAGTGGCTATGGAGTGGGTGGTGGGTGGGAAGCAAGATTCTCCATCACCAGCCCCTAGTTCCAACCGAACATAGTTCGGTTGTGAGTCCCCCGCCAAGGACAGGTTTTTCAATGAGTTTAGCATGTCGCCCAAAGGTGAGTGATGGAAGATGTCTGCGGCGCTGAATTCGAAGATCGATAAACGATTAAGTTCGGCGTCCATGGGCTCGCATGGTTCAAAACTTACGGCAGGAGACGAGTCCAGAGTTCCGGTGGCACAGGTGTCGTGTGAGATCGAGTCTATGTGCGGCTCCAACGTCGTGGAATCTGTGGCCTCCGTAGTGGGGTCGATCCTCCTGTCCTTGGATGGCGCAGTCTGCTCTAGATCTAAGGTGAGAGCGATTATGGGAGCTTTCTCCTAGATGCCGTCCGATGACAGATTTAGGTCATGTTCCTCGGGGTGACTAGGAGTGATAGCCGTGGTATCGAATCCGATGAAGATCAAGTCTCCACGGATGTCCGCAACATAGTTCAAGCTCCCAAATCTGACCTGATGGCCAAGGGCATAGCTTTCGATCTGCTCCAGATGGCCAAGCGAGTTGGCCTGCAGAGCGAAACCGCCAAACATGAATATCCGTCCGAGGAGGAAGGATCCCCCTTGGGTAGCATCGTTGTAGATGGTTGAAGGAGCCATCGAACCTCTTGATGACGGCACAGTGGACCTCTCAATGAAAGCACCAATTTCGGTGTCAAAACCGGTGGATCTCGGGTAGGGGGTCCCGAACTGTGCGTCTGAGGTCGATGGTAATAGGAGATAGGGGACACAATGTTTTACCCAGGTTCGGGCCCCCTCTATGGAGGTAATACCCTACGTCCTGCTTGATTGATCTTGATGAATATGAGTGTCAGTGTCAAAACCAGCGGATCTCGGGTAGGGGGTCCCGAACTATGCGTCTAAGGCAGATGGTAACAGGATGCAGGGGACACGATGTTTTACCCAGGTTCGGGCCCTCTTGATGGAGGTAAAACCCTACGTCCTGCTTGATTATACTTGATAATATGGGTATTACAAGAGTTGATCTACCACGAGATCGGAGAGGCTAAACCCTAGAAGCTAGCCTATGGTATGATTGTATGTTGTCCTATGGACTAAAACCCTCCGGTTTATATAGACACCGGAAGGGGCTAGGGTTACACAAGGTCGGTTACAAAGGAGGAGATATACATATCCGTATTGCCTAGCTTGCCTTCCACGCCAAGTAGAGTCCCATCCGGACACGGGACGAAGTCTTCAATCTTGTATCTTCATAGTCCAACAATCTGGCCAAAGGATATAGTCCGGCTGTCCGGAGACCCCCTAATCCAGGACTCCCTCAGTAGCCCCTGAACCAGGCTTCAATGACGATGAGTCCGGCGCGCAGTGTTGTCTTCGGCATTGCAGGGCGGGTTCCTCCTCTGAATACACCACGGAAGAGTTTGAATATAAGGATAGTGCCCGACCCTGCAAAATAAGTTCCACATACCACTGTAGAGAGAATAACATTTCCACAAATCTAATCTGCTGACATGTTTTGGCAGCATGACATCATGTCATGGCCCGGTAATTATTCAAACCGTTTTTCTTTAACCAGCCCCGCACATAATGCGAGGCGGTTTCTTGACACGTCTTGTCAAAGCAGAGATCGTGTTCCCCTTATTACGGGATTCTCATCAATACGGACGTGGGTAACCCAACCGCGCCATCAATTATGGCGCTTGGGGGATAAGCGAGTTTTACCAGGCTAGTGGGGGCGCATAGTTTAGTCCGCCCTTATAAAGGGATAAGATCTCACCTTTTTCTACCCACGCCTTCTTCCTCCTTGCTCATCCATTCTCGCGCACTCGAGCTCCAGCGCCCAAGTCCGCATCCTCCTCCTCAACTCTCTCCAAACATGTCCGGAGCGGGAGGCAAGTGGATGGCCTCCTCCGTCACGGAGGGGCACATCAAAAAGTTACGTGGAGTCGGTTACTTAGCCGCGGACATCGCGCACCGGCTGCCAGCCGCGGGGCAGATCGTCCCTACCCCGGAACCTCACGAAAGGGTGGTTTTCCTCCCCCATTTCATTCGCGGATTGGGGTTTCCCCTCCATCCATTCGTCCGCGGCCTCATGTTCTACTATGGGCTAGATTTTCATGATCTGGCCCCGAATTTCATCCTCAACATCTCGGCGTTCATCGTCATGTGCGAGGCTTTCCTCCGCATCCGGCCCCACTTCGGCCTGTGGCTGAAGACCTTCAATATCAAGCCGAAGGTGGTGGGCGGCCAACAAGCGGAATGCGGCAGTGCCATGGTGGGCAAAATGCCCAACGTTGCATGGCTCGAGGGCTCCTTCGTGGAGACCGTAAAGGGGTGGCAATCAGGGTGGTTCTACATCACCGAGCCGCGCGACACCAACTGGGTGGCGGCCCCCGAGTTTTGATCCGGAATCCCCACGCGGCTCACTTCCTGGAAGGAGAAGGGCCTGTTGTCGGTGTCAAAACTGGCTGATCTCGGGTAGGGGGTCCCAAACTGTGTGTCTAAGGTGGATGGTAACAGGAAACAGGGGACATGATGTTTTACCCAGGTTCAGGCCCTCTTGATGGAGGTAAAACCCTACGTCTTGCTTGATTTATTCTTGATGATATGAGTATTACAAGAGTTGATCTACCACGAGAACAGAGAGGCTAAACCCTAGAAGCTAGCCTATGGTATGATTGTATGTTGTCCTACGGACTAAAACCCTCCGGTTTATATAGGCACCGGAGGGGGCTAGGGTTACACAAGGTCGGTTACAAAGGAGGAGATATACATATTCGTATTGCCTAGCTTGCCTTCCACGCCAAGTAGAGTCCCATCCGGACACGATACGAAGTCTTCAATCTTGTATCTTCATAGTCTAATAGTCCGGCCAAAGGATATAGTCCGGCTGTCCGAAGACCCCCTAATCCAGGACTCCCTCAGTAGCCCCTGAACCAGGCTTCAATGATGATGAGTCCGGCGCGCGGTATTGTCTTTGCCATTGCAAGGCGGGTTCCTCCTCTGAATACACCACAGAAAAATTTGAATACAAGGATAGCGTCCGACCCTGCAAAATAAGTTCCACATACCACCGTAGAGAGAATAATATTTCCACAAATCTAATCTGCTGACACGTTTTGGCAACATGACATTATGCCATGGCCCGGTGATTATTCGAACCGTTTCCTTTAACTAGCCCCGCACATAACGCGAGGCAGTTTTTTGACACGTCTTGTCAAAGCAGAGATCGTGTCCCCCTTATTACGGGATTCTCATCAATACGGGCGTGGGTAACCCAACCGCGCCTAGGGCTCCTAGATTTTAGGCAAGTACCAAACGGCCATGAGGAGGACGCTTGATATTCACCCTCTTTATAAAGGGTCAAGGTTTTTACTTTTTTCCTCCCGTGCTCAATCGAATCCTTCCCCCACCTCGAGTTCTAACACCCAAAGCCCAGGTCAGGTGCTTCGGACCTTCAATCATGTCTGGATCCAGCCTCCAGGGCCGGTGGATGCCCTCCTCCGTCACGGAAGAGGATATCAAGAAGTTGAGGGAGGCAAGATACTTGACCGCAAAAGTATCGCATCGGCTACCCGCCCAAGGGCAGGTCGTCCCTACTCCTGAACCCAACGAAGACGTCGTGTTCATCTACCACTTCCTCCGAGGACTAGGCCTCACTCTGGATCCCTTCGTAAGGGGTTTGATGTTCTATTACGGTCTTGATTTCCACGATCTAGCCCCGGATTCCTTTCTCCACATCAAGGTGTTTATTGTCGTATGTGAGGCCTTCCTCCGCATTACCCCTCACTTCGGCCTGTGGCTCAAGACCTTTGATGTGAAGCCGAAGATGGTCGAGGGGCAGTATGCAACGTGCGGAGGTGCATTAATAAGCAAGATTGCTGGAGCTCCGTGGCCAAAAGGTTCCTTTCCAGAGGTGTCCGGACTATGGCAAAGGGAGTGGTTCTACATCACCACTCCCAGAAGTGCCAAGTGGGTAGCTCCCCCCGCCTTTCGCTCGGGCCCTCCACCACAACTGATGTCATGGATCAGCAGGGGGCTGAGCTGGGGTCCAGCCAAGGATGTGCCCATACTGCAGAGCCGCATCTAGGATCTCTTCGAGGGAGATTTTAGTTTGGTTATGGTAGTGCAAGTCATGCTGGTTCGTCAAGTCCAGCCTTGCAAACGCTGGCCCCTCCGTTTATGGGAATTCAACCCAGAAGGACCGCGTGCTATTCAGAATTTCCTCGGCCTAACACACAAGGAGATGTACAAGTCGTTCTTTGGACCCCAGATAGAGTGTCCGGACACCTCCGAGGACGTGGGCCTAAGCAGCAACCGCACCGCGGCCCAAGTAAGTAACCCTCTAGCCGAACACACTGTCTTTCTTTTATCATGACATCATTCTGAAGGATCGCTCTTTGACCAGGACTGGATAGCAAAGGCAAAGATGATTCGGTGTTCGGCTCCCCTTCCCAAAGGCTTGGACAATCCGGTGCTGGAAAAGATGCTCGAGCCAGCACCTTGCCTGGTGCCCGCAAAGGAAGATGAAGGGGGGAATAAAGAGGGCCAAAGTGGGCCTCCACCGCTATCTGTTCCAACCGAGGGAACGAGCGCCTCCGTGAGGGAGGATAGCCAAGAGAAGGAGTCTGACATTCCTTCGCCCTGGGGAAGGAAGAGGACTACCTCTGATGATCTGGAAACCAAGGTTTCCAAACGGGAGAAGAAAACTCCACCAGAGGATCCCGTCTCGGAGGGTGCTTTTGCCGCACAAAGTTCGTGCGGGGATCAGCCCTCTAACGAGTCGTAAGTGATCAAAATTTACTTAATAGTAGAGATATTCTACCTTACTTCCGAGGAAAATAACCGAAGCATTTATCTTGCAGTTCGGATCTTAGCCCTTCTCAACAGAGCTCGTCTTCGGGGGACCTTCTTCCAGAGATGATGGAGAGCGAAATGCCTCCCCCGGACTCCCCCGCTCAAGAAGCGGGCGACCTTGAAGTGTCATCACAGAGGGCCTCCCCGGATCCGGTGAGGCTAGAAGATAATCCCATAGTCACCCGAAGTCCCCAGCATCTAGCTCTTGAAGAGGGCAGACAAAAGAGTCCGGCGCCGTCTGGTATGCGGTCGGACATACTGAGGGATCTGTTGAAGCGAGCGACCATCTCGGAAGAACACCGTGCATTGATGGGTACGGTGATGGAAAGGATTTCGTCCGCCGAAAGCAGGTTGCATGACGCCTTTATGAGTCTACTAACGGGCTTTGAGGTACGTAAAATGATATACCTTTGTGATAGTGCCGCACATTTTTTAGGTGTGCCCTGTGTAGATAGTAGCCCCTGAGACTCTGGTTGTCACCGAGAACGGCGGCAAACAGAGGATCGTACTCCCAGGTAACCATACCGCCTTTATGTGCAGGTAGTGGAAGCTCCGGTGGCTAGCCGGACTCATGAGTTTGCCGAAATAAAGCGGCAACTGGATGCGGCGGATGTCGAGATCGAGCTTGTTAACAAGCGGCTTGATGAGGCACAGGGTAAGTGATATTTTCTGGTGAATGTCACGTAGTAAGAGCAGCGTGATGCCAGTATCTTTAATATTTTGTGACTGTAGATGGAGCTGCCACCGTGGAGACCCTTCGGGCAGAACTTGCCCGAGCCAAAGAACAAGCAAGGAGTAGTAATGTGGGTGCTTTAAAGGCGGCCGAAGAGTTAAGAGCCGAGAAGGACGCGCATTGCGAGAGCAGAGAGAAAATGGCCAAGATGGTTGTAAAGTTAAAAGACACTGCCGACCGTTGCCAGTTCCTTGAGGAAGAAAACCAAGCGAAGGCGACGGACCTTGAAAAGGCCACGATGGTGACCAAAGACACCCGTTCTGCCATGAGAGCAAAGAAGGAGGAGCTGCGTGAAGCCTGTGACATTGTGGCTGGGAAGCCCTTTTTGCTGCGGAGGAAGTTCGGAGATCCGCGGTATGCCCCTCAGGATCGGCTGTGGAGTTCGGCAGACGCATATCTGGACTTGGCGGCGAGCGCTGTCGATGCGGCCGAATACTTCCAAGATCAAACAGATCGGGAAGTGGACAAGCTGTTCTGGTCGCAGTTTAACGTTCCAGAGCATCCACTTCCATTGACCGATCAGCTAGCCGAATGGGCCGAACTCAATAGGTTGTCCGGACTCGCCATGAGGTCTGTCGTGGATCAGCTGTGGCTGGAAAGGCCAAAGCCGAATAGTTATTTTAGCCTGGTGCAACAGTTCCTTGGTAAGGTGCCGCGCATCAATGCGATGAAGAAGTCGGCGTGCATAGAAGGCTCGCGGATGGCCCTTGCCCGTGTCAAAGCATACAGGGCGGAGATGGATGCTACCACTGTCGCGGCGCAGGGTTCGGCCATAGGCCGAGTGGCTGCCGAGCACTATTTTGAAGAAGTTCTTGAGGGTGCTCATTTGATAGAGGCCCAGTGCTCGAAGAATATTATTTTTGAGTGACATGTATTCCCATTGTAAAAACAATGTTTTATTAATGTTATCAAGGCTGTATTTATACTTTTGCCCGAAAGTATTGTGATGCCTCATGTGCGGCCGTTTTATGTATACATGTATATAACCTGAACGATTGCAGTCGTCGGCTTCAGCCCCCACACATATAATGCGGGGGTGTTCACAGAAGGCGCGTATTCACACTTAATCCAACGTCTTGGTCCTAATAAGGAGGTGATAGCGCAGCGAACTAGGCAACCGGACTATAATGCTTTAACACTTTCACTTAGCCATAGGAGTTTGATAGTGGGGCTACTATATAGCCCCTGGTGGCTCCGCACTCACCCGAGTTCGGGGTGCGTACATGCCCAGCCGGGAAACGGCCCTTCGTTAAGGCGGAGGAATTCTAGGATTCTGATAGGTCATCGAGTAGTTGACCAGACTCACGATGACACCCCCTAATCTTCATAGTCCAGGAGTCCGGTTGAAGGTATAGTCCAGCTATCCGAACACCCCCTAATCCAGGACTCCCTCAGTAGCCCCTGAACCAGGCTTCAATGACGACGAGTCCGGCACGCAGATTGTCTTCGGCATTGCAAGGCGGGTTCCTCCTCCAAGTACTTCATAGAAGATTTTGAACACAAAGATAGTGTCCGGCTCTGCAAAATAAGTTTCCACATATTTCCATAGAGAGAATAATATTTACACAAATCTAATCTGCTGACGTATTCCGTAGTGTGACACATCACGGCCAAGCCTTTATCTGAGTCATTTTATTAAACCACCTCAGCGCGTCATGCGAGGCGGTTTCCTTGGCACATCTTGTTAAAGCAGAGATCGTGTCCCCTTATTCTGGGATTCTCATCAATACGGGTGTGGGTAACCCAACCGCGCCATTGATTACGGTGCTTGGAGATAAGCGGGTTTTACCAGGCTGGTGGGGACATGTAGTTGCGTCCACCCATATAAGGGGATAAGGATCCACCTTTTCACCTACGCCTTCTTCCTCCCTTGCTTATCCATTCTCGCACACTCGAGCTCCAGCGCCCAAGTCCGCACTCCCCACCTCAACCTTCTCCAGCCATGTCCGGAGCGGGAGGCAAGTGGATGATCTCCTCTGTCACGGAGGGACACATCAAAAAACTGAGGAAGGTCGGATACTTATCTAACGACATCGCGTACCGGCTTCCCGAAAAGGGGCAGCTCATCCCCACCCCTAGGCCCCATGAGAGGGTGGTGTTCCTCCCCCATTTCCTCCGCGGACTGGGCTTCCCTCTCCACCCATTTATCCAGGGGCTCATGTTCTACTATGGCTTGGATTTCCACGATCTGGCCCCGAACTTTGTCCTCAACATCTCGGCATTTATCATCATGTGCGAGGCTTTCCTATGCATCCGCCCCCATTTCGGCCTATGGCTCAAGACTTTCAATGTCAAGCCGAAGGTGGTGCGCGGCGACCAGGCGGAGTGCGGAGGCGCCATGGTGGGAAAGATGCCCAACGTCTTATGGCTCGAGGGCTCCTTTGTGGAGACCCTGAAGGGGTGGCAATCGGGGTGGTTTTACATCACCGAGCCGCGCGACCCCGAATGGGTCGCAGCCCCCGAGTTTTGATCCGGACCCCCTACGCGGCTCACCTCCTAGAAGGAGACGAGCCTGTCGTGGGGTAAAAAGGAGAGCTGGCCGGACTCCAAACATGCGTCCAAACCCTGGTGGACAGGAAGCTCAAACTTGTCAACGTAGTTCAGGTTATGCTCATCCGCCTGATCCTCCCGTGTCAACAACGGTCTTTCAACCTGTGGGAGTTTGACCCGGCGCGGCACCGAACTCTGAGCAGGCTCTTCGACATGACGTACGAAGATGCCTGGAAGGTGCTTTTCAAGGGCGTCGAGGCCCCCGCATCCGCTACCGAGGATCGCGGATTCAGTACACAGCGTCACGCTCATGCGGTAAGCTATTTTTTTCCTTTTATAGGGTATCAGTTTTTAATAGTTTGACTCCATGCGTGATCTAAGCTCCCTTACCTTTGACAAGATTGGCAGGAGACGTCCGGACAGATCAACTGTCCGGTTCCTTTGCCCGAAGGCCCAGCGGACGCTCGCTTGGCGAAGCTACTGGTTCCGGCACCCCATGTGGTGCCGGAGAAGAAGGCCAAGAAGAGGGCCACGGGGACTCGAAAGAGTGCCCGGCGCCTGGAGGTGTCGGATCCCTCATCCGACGACTCCAAGACGCACTCCTCCCATGAAGACGAGGAGGAGTAAGAAGAGACCCCTCCCCCTCCAGTGGGGGAAGGGAAGAAAAGGAAGGCCGCCCCAGCTGGGGAGGCCGAAGGGTCCAAGAAGGGGAAAACCCTTCCTCCGGACTACTCCACCAACGTCGACGACGGCGGAGAGGACTGGCCGCCCAGGGCCAAGCCCCTGGCTAAATCGTAAGTATCCGGTTACCAGAGTAATTCATAGTATTCATTTATTGCACAGCTTTCCCTTATGTCGAATATGTTTATGCAGCCCACCCAAAGACCGGCTCGACACATCGTCGAGCGGCTCATTGGACTCGTCGGATGTGAACTCGCTTCCGACGGCTTCCTCCCACCGCCCTACGGACGACACCAAAGTGTTGTCCCAACAGGTTCCAAGCCGGGAGGAGGTGGTCCTGGAGGCGCCGCAAGGCGACCTCCCGGACTCCAGGAGTAAAGGGGATGAAACCCCCCAGGGCTCCAAGTCCGGCTCTAGGCCGGACACCGCTCCGGAACCTTCAAAGGTTCCAGAGTCCGGTGGGGGACATCCTTCCAAGAGGAGCAAGCCCACCGTGCCGGTGACCCCCGTCCAACCGGAGGCACCGGACAATCTGTTGGGGGCGCTCCAAGGCGCCTCCATCGACGAGGAGCACCGCACCATTATGAGTGCGGTGGTCCAGAAGGTTCACTCCGCCAAGAGCGGACTGACTGAAGCTTGTACTAGCCTTTTAACAGGCTTTGAGGTAAGTAAAGAATGTGTAAATAATATTACCGCATAGACAGTAGCCCCTGATGCTCTGTTTGGCGTTCGGGAAGAAAAGCTGAATAGAGGATCAAATAAAATTTGCAGGAGTCTAACAAAAAGGAGTCAATATGCATATGCAGGCTTCTTTGCTTGCGTCCGCCGCACTGACTGCGGAAGTGGACATGCTAAAGCAGAACCTCGAGCGGTCCGAGCAAGAGCTCGGGCGTGCCAAGAAGCAGCTCGAGGACAATGAAGGTAAGAAATACCTTGTTTAAATATATATAAAGGTGCAATTGCAAAAAATGACAGGATTATCGTGGCTATTGTAGGGGCCACGTCTGAGGTGGTGACCCTTAAGCAAGCGCCGATCGAGGCCGAGAAGAGGGCGGCCACGGAGCGCACCGAGCGGGAGAAGTATGAGGCCGAGGTTGGCAAGGTGCGGCAAGAGCTCCAGGCTCTCATGGAAAAACATGAGAGTTTGGAGCTTGACTCAAAGACGCGAGCGTCCGAGCTCGCGGTGGCTATTGAAAATGCTAAGTCTGCCAAGGCCGAATCCCAGAAGACCCTCCAGGAGTTGGATGAGGTGAAGAAGATAGCGGCGGGTAAGGCATTCTTTATGCAAAGCAAACACATAAACGTGAGTTATTTGTTACTTACCCGAATCCGGAGCTCTCTAGGAGCGTTCGCAGATCTTCCTCGGAGTGTGTCCGATGCCGCCGCATTCTATCGAGCCGAGGAGGGCAGCTCGACAGAAAAGGTGTTCTGGTCTCAGTATGCTGAGGCCAGACACCCCGTGCCCCTGAGCGACCAGCTGAAGCAAGGCCATGAAGGGCCTCATAGTTCGGCTATGGCCTAGAGAGGCTCTGCCTGGGAGCTATTTCGGGCTGGTGCAGCGGCTGGTGGAGGTCTGTCCAAGGCTCGAAGTCATCAAGCGCTCCATCTGCATTGAAGGTGCCCGTAGGGCCCTTGCCCGTGCTAAGGTGCACTGGGGCAAGCTGGATGCTGAGAAGCTTGTGAAGGACGGGCCACTGCCGGGGAAAGAGCATTGCAAGCCCGAGAATTATTATAAGGATGTTCTGAAGGGTGCCTGCCTTGTGGCGGATGAATGTTCTAGGGATGTAATTTTTGAGTGAAACTTGCTTGTTTTGTCATGTGCGCTGAAAACTTGTTCATATGCGCGGCTGTTGGAATTTAAAATATTACCTTCTGTGCGGCTGTTTATCAATTCTGAGAGATGGCAAGTCGTCGGCTTCTGCCCCCGTGCCGCTAGTGCTGGGGTGTTTGGGGATAAACCTGAGCGCTCTTTTTCCCATGTTTGGGTCCTTCGAGGGAGGCGCTCAGCCCAACGAACAAGGCAATCGGACTATAATGCGTGAACACTCTCACTTAGCCATAGAATTCTATAATTTTAAATTTCGGCGAAGCCCCTGGTATTCGGAAGACCGAGTTCGGGGCGCTATCCACGCCTTGGCCGGACAGAGCCGGCTCCTCGCTCTAAGCGGCATAAGTCGTTAGGGATTCGAAAAACCTCTCGAACAGCGACCAGCTCTCGCTTCATCATGACAGTCAGTTTTAGCTTTCTCCACTGAGGTGCTCGACCCAGCTCAACTGGAGCACAATCGCAGTGGTTCTCCTAGTGCTACCTTAGCCGATATAGCGGAACGTAAGGCACCAAAACATAGGAGCCGGGCAAACCCAACTATTGACCCAAGACATGATTCGGAGCCGATGCATATAATGCTATAAGTCCAGGGTGCCGCACTTGTTAAAGTGTTCGGACTTCTCACACCATATTGAGGGGTACTAAAGCCCCTGGCGTATTTAGGCCGTACCAAAGTGTACGGGTGCATTATGTCGTTAAGGAACATATATATATATATATATATATATATATATATAAAAGAGTAATGCAAAAATAGACAAAAGCTATGCACTGTTTATTAAAGAGGGCTGCGATCAAAGCAGAATGATACAAATAATGTGATAAGCAAAAGGTTGGACTATGTAACATGTCTGTTCTAGGGGCAAGCTGCGGAATAGTATGCGAAACAGGTATACTGCTCGTGATAGAGACCACCTGGGAGTTCCATAATGCGGCATGGCTTGTCTGCTTCCCTGGTTCTTGCATCGTTTGTGCGGCAATTGAACTGCCGAACAGGCCTTCCGAAGAGTGGAGTCCTGAAAGTAAGAGAAAATTAAAAAATCGGCAACCCCTGGTGCGGTTTAAGCTGTGTTTCGGGCATGCCGTGATGGTGCCCCTCCCCCTGTACCCATGATATTTCTAGAGCGTAGTTATGTACGCGAAGTACTGGTGTCGCATTTTTGCGAGGGCTGGGGTTGGGGCCGCATTGCTACGCCTGCTCGGATCATGCCAGACGGTCTTGTTGTAGGTTACTCTGGGCGCGCTTGACGGTGTCCGATCGTTTAATGGCCGGACTAGAGAACTGCCTAGAGAGGCTGCTTTGTACTTCCGCTGCAAGGGCCGCCGTGTGCTCCTCCGTTCGGAGGGAGCGTTCGGTGTTTCCATTGACCGTAATTACTCCTCGAGGGCCTGGCATCTTGAGCTTAAGGTATGCGTAGTGCGGTACCGCATTGAACTTGGCGAATGTGGTTCGCCCGAGCAGTGCGTGATAGCCACTGCGGAATGGGACTATGTCGAAGATTAACTCCTCGCTTCGGAAATTATCCGGAGATCCGAAGACCACTTCAAGTGTGACTGAGCCTGTACAGTTGGCATCTACACCTGGTATTACGCCTTTAAAGGTCGTTTTGGTGGGCTTAATCCTCGAGGGATCTATGCCCATTTTCCGCACTGTATCCTGGTAAAGCAGGTTCAGGCTACTGTCGCCGTCCATAAGGACTCTAGTGAGATGAAATCCGTCAATAATTGGGTCTAGAACCAATGCGGCGAATCCGCCATGACGGATGCTAGTGGGATGGTCCCTTCGATCAAAGGTGATCGGGCAGGAGGACCATGGGTTGAACTTTGGGGCGACTGGCTCTACCGCGTATACGTCCCTTAACGCGCGCTTCCGCTCCCTTTTGGGGACGTGGGTTGCGTATATCATGTTCACCGTCCGCACTTGTGGGGGGAAACCCTTCTGTCCAATGTTGTTCGGTGGCCGGGGCTCCTCGTCGTCATCGCTATGCAGCCCCTTGTCTTCATTTTGAGCATTTAACTTGCCTGCCTGCTTGAACACCCAACAATCCCTGTTGGTGTGATTGGCCGGCTTTTCGAGGGTGCCATGTATCTGGCACAAGCGGTCGAGTATACGGTCCAAACTGGACGGGCCCCTAGGATTCCTTTTGAATGGCTTTTTCTGCTGACCGGATTTAGAGCCTCTGAATCCGGCATTAACTGACGTATCCTCAGCATTGTCGCCGTTAATGCGGCGCTTCTGCTTGTTGCAACGCGACCTGCCACTACTGTCCCTGGTATCCGAATTACCAGGGTTCTTGGTCACATTGTTGCAAGCCAGCTGTCTTCTCCCACGCAAAAGCGGGTCATGAGTGTCGTGAGTGCTGCCATAGATTTCGGCTTTTCCTGTCCAAGGTGCCGGGCAAGCCACTCGTCACGGATATTGTGCTTGAAGGCTGCTAGGGCCTCGGCGTCCGGACAGTCAACTATTTGATTTTTCTTTGTTAGGAACCGTGTCTAGAATTGCCTGGCCGATTCCTATGGCTGCTGAATTACGTGGCTTAGGTCATCGGCGTCTGGTGGTCACACATAAGTGCCCTGGAAATTGTCGAGGAATGCGGCTTCCAGGTCCTCCCAACAACCGATTGATCCTGCTGGCAAGCTGTTAAACCAATGCCGAGCTGGTCCTTTAAGCTTGAGTGGGAGGTATTTGATGGCGTGGAAATCATCGCCGCGGGCCATGTGGATATGAAGGAGATAATCCTCGATCCATACCGCAGGATCTGTTGTGCCATCATATGATTCGATGTTTACGGGTTTGAAACCCTCGGGGATTTGATGATCCATTATTTCGTCTGTGAAGCATAGTGGGTGTGCGGCGCCTCTGTACTGGGCTATATCACGACGTAGCTCCAATGAGCTTTGTCTACTGTGTTCGGCCCTGCCGAATTTGTGGCCGGCGTGACGGTTACCGTCTCGAGCCGTGGGGCGCCCACGCGATCCGTAGATCGATCTTGTTTGCCTTGCCTTGTCCTCCAACATATCTCGTAAGTCCGGCGCATATTCCCGTGCCTTGGTACGGGGTGCGGCTTGAGTGGAGGGCCGAGAGGCCTCTCTGTCGCGGCCACGAGGTGGCCGGTCGGCCGCATCAAGTGCTTCCTCCTCTAATCGGGGTAGCAACCTGCGCTTTGGGTAGCTCTTGGAGGGGCGTTCGAGTTTATGCTCTTCGGCCGCAAGGACTTCAGTCCATCTGTCGACTAGCAAATCTTGATCAGCTCTAAGCTGTTGCTGTTTTTTCTTGAGGCTTCTTGCCGTGGCCATAAGCCTGCGTTGAAAACGCTCTTGCTCGACGGGATCCTCTGGCACGACGAATTCGTCGTCGTCGAGGCTTGCCTCGTCTTCGGAGGGAGGCATATAATTATCGTCCTCGACCTCTCTGTCTGCGCTCTCTCATGAGGGCTGGTTTCTCCATCCTCCTGTGCTAAATCTTGCTGGAGGGGGTTTTCTTCGGCACTTTCCGGAGTATTATTATCTCCCGTGCTGGAATCACCGTATTTGTTTTGGCGGGATTTTGAGCGGCGGCCGGCGCTTAGGCTGTTTCTTGGAGGGGTCATCCTCAGCTGTTCCATCACCATATCCTTCTTTTGGGGTGTCCACCATGTATATGTCATATGACGAGGTGGCTTTCCAGGGCCTGATAGGCGCTGGTTCTTCATCGTCTCCTTCATCAGCGTCCATATCGTCGATGTCTTCGGAGTCGAAGTCGAGCATGTCGATTAAGTCGTCGACAGTGGCTACAAAGTGGGTGGTGGGTGGGCTTTGAATTTCTTCATCATCCGAATCCCAACCTTGCTGACCGTAGTCCGGCCAGGGCTCACCTGATAAAGAGAGAGATTTCAGTGTCTTCAAAATATCGCCGAAAGGCGAGTGCTGAAAGATGTCCGCGGCAGTAAACTCCATGATCGGTGCCCAATCGGATTCGACCGGCAGGGGCGCGGAGGGTTCGGTGTCCGGAGAGGAGTCCGGCTCCTTGGAGTCATGAGTCTCGCAGAGTGCGGGGCTGGTGTTCAGCTCGATCGTCGTTGGGATCGCAGCCCCCGAGGTGGCCTCCAACCACCCATCCTCGATCGGCGCAGTTGGCTCCGAATTAAGGGTCGAAGCCGATGCGGGTGCGGCCTCCAGGGCACTGTTCGGCGGCAGAGCTAGATCATGTTCGTCGTGACAGTGCGGCGCGCTCGGCAGTGGCTCGAATCCATCGAAGATCAAGTCAATGTCAGCCGTGTAGTTTAAGCTTCCAAATCTGACCTGACGGCCAGGGGCATAGCTTTTGATCTGCTCCAGATGGCCAAGTGAATTCGCCCCCAGTGCGAAGCCGCCGAAGACGAAGATCTGTCCGGGGAGGAAGGTCCCACCCTGGACTGCATCGCCATTGATGATCATAGGAGCCATCAAGCCTGACGGCGACGACACAGAGGAACTCTCAATGAAAGCACCAATGTCGGTGTCAAAACCGGCGGATCTCGGATAGAGGGTCCCGAACTGTGCGTCTAGGCCGGATGGTAACATGAGGCAAGGGACACGAAGTTTTACCCAGGTTCGGGCCCTCTCGATGGAGGTAAAACCCTACGTCCTGCTTGATTAATATTGATGATATGGGTAGTACAAGAGTAGATCTACCACGAGATCGGAGAGGCTAAACCCTAGAAGCTAGCCTATGGTATGATTGTTGTTGGGTATGTTGTCCTACGGACTAAAACCCTCCGGTTTATATAGACACCGGAGAGGGTTAGGGTTACACAAAGTCAGTTACAATGGTAGGAGATCTACATATCTGTATCGCCAAGCTTGCCTTCCACGCCAAGGAAAGTCCCTTCCGGACACGGGACGAAGTCTTCAATCTCGTATCTTCATAGTCCAGGAGTCCGGTTGAAGGTATAGTCCGGCTATCCGAACACCCCCTAATCCAGGACTCCCTCACCCCTAGTGTCCAGGTACGTGCATTGTTCTGACGTGGCCACATGCCAAGACGTCAGCATCCTTCTCAATTGTACTAAGAATCTGAGGGATGTGTATCAACAAGAGACAGTAAAAAAGGTTGATGCAGGGTCTTAATCTAAAAAGAATCCTTGGAATGGGTCCCTGCTGCACGTCTGCGCATGTGTCTTCGTTGTGTCGTATCCTGGACGGGTGTAGCACGATTGTCATCTGTAAAAGAGAGGAACTTTAGGTGAAAAGTTGTCGTGCAAAAAGGTGGGTTTAAAGAAACCATTTACAGTTCAAGATGAGTAAAAATTGCGCGCGTTGAGCCCCTTGTATTTGTAATAGGGGTGTGGCCACTAAACCTGTATGAATTTCATATAGCTGCGCCGGACTCGTCTAACCGTGTCCGTGGTCTTGACGACCTATCGAATGCTTTAGTTGGTGAGGCCGTTTTAGTGTGCGGATGCCAAGGCAGCCGCACTCTCTTCGGCGCGCAGGGATCGCTCAATATTTCCATTTACTGTAATGATGCCACATGGACCGGGCATCTTAAGTGTGAGGGAAGCGTAATGCGGTATTGCATTGAAGCGAGCGAAAGCTTTGCGTCCAAGTAGTGCTTGATAGCCACTTTGGAACGGAGCAATGTGGAAGGTTAAATTTTCGCTACGGAAGTTGTCGGAGAAGCCGAATATAACCTCTAGTAGCAGGGAGCCCATGCAATGAGCCCCTGGGCCTGGCATTACTCCTCTAAAGGTAGTATTGTTGTGGCAAATTTTCGTTGGGTCTATCCCCATTTTGCGGATTGTGTTCTGATATATCAGGTTTAAGCTGCTGCCGCCATCCATCAGGACTCGTGTGAAGTGGTATCCGTCAATTACTGGATCTAATACCAAGGCAGCCCACCCTGCATTCCGGATACTTGCTGAGTAATCCTGATGGTCGAAGGTGATCGGTTGAGACGGCCAGTGGCAGAACTCCGCGGTGATAGGCCCTTGGGCATGTTTGTTTGGGAGTGCCGCTTTGCTTCTCCCCTTTATCACGTGTAACACGTTTACTGTTTTGACTTCTGGTGGAAATTTCTTCTGTTCCCCAGTGTTTTGCTTGCGAGGCTCATCCTCATCTTCGCTTGGTGTATCCTGCCCCTTATGTTCGGCGTTGAGCTTGCCGGACTGCTTGAAGACCCAACATTCTCTGTGGGTATGATTTGCAGGCTTATCGAGGGTGCTATGGATCTGACATATTTGGTCCAGAATTTTGTTTAAGCTGGACAGTTCATCTCTGGCGCCTTTAGAGGGCGGCTTTTGCTGACCTGGCCGAGAGCTTCTGAACCTGGTGTTTACCGCTGTGCTCTTCGGGTTGTCTTCTTTATTCTGGCGCTTATTATTTTTGCTACGTCATGATTTCCCGTTTCCATCTCTAACTTCGGATGTACTTGGGCCACTGGTGCTGCATCGGGCTAGCCAGCTGTCCTCGCCCGCTCAAAAGCGGGTCATGAGGCTTGTTAATGCTGCCATTGTTCTCAGCATTTCTTGGCCGAGGTGCCTGGCAAGCCATTCGTCTCGGACGTTGTGCTTAAAGGCTGCCAAGGCTTCGGCGTCCGGACAGTTGACTATTTGGTTCTTTTTAGTAAGAAACATGTTCCAAAGCTTTCGGGCTGACTCTCCGGGCTGTTGAGTTATATGACTTAAATCATTTGCATCCGGTGGTCGGACATATGTCCCTTGAAAATTTGCCCGAAAGGCGTCTTCGAGCTCTTCCCAGCTTCCAATGGAGCTTTCGGGGAGGCTTTTAAGCCAGTGCCGAGCTGGCCCTTTGAGCTTGAGGGGTAAGTACTTGATGGCGTGGAGATCATCTCCTCGAGCCATATGGATATGGAGGATATAGTCCTCAATCCAGACCCCAGGGTCTGTTATTCCGTCGTATGCCTCTATGTTTACGGGTTTGAATCCCTCTAGAAATTCATGGTCCAGCACCTCATCGGTGAAACATAGGGGGTGTGTGGCACCCCTGTATCTGGGTGTACCGTGGTGTTCGGATGTTTGTTGTGTTGCATCGTATGCTAGAGCGCACTTGCATGGTCCATAAATGGATATGGTTGCGCCGTCCTTTTGATGCGAGCCCTCGCGTGCATCGCGTATTGGCTTATGTGCGGCGTTGTTCGCCGCTTTATGTTGGCCGTGAGGTCGTCTATCCGGCCGGATGGCCATTTTAATTTTTGGTTGCGGGGGATCTAAGGCCTCCTCATCGAATTCAGGTAGCAACTTCTGCTTCAGGTAGCTCTTGGTGTGGCGATTACTGTCGTACTTTGCTGCTGTGTTGAATACTTCACTCCATTTGATTTTGAGTGTGTCTTTTCAGCCTTGAGCCTTTGCTTCTGTTTTTTCAGACTCCTCGCCGTGGCAACAAGCCTTTGGTGGGCATTATGTTGCTCCTGGCGCCTGTCTGGTGTGACGTCGTCCGGACTGTTATCTTCGACGGGGTTGGGTTGTTCGGCTTGATTTTCCGTGTTACCGTGGTCGTGCAATGGTTCATCCTGCTCTAACGCTGGGTCTATGTGATCGTTATTTCTGCCGGGGCGGGATTTGGGGCGGCGTTTACGCCGCCGCTTTGACTGCTACTCGAGGGAACCACCCGTCGCCGCGTCCTTCCGTTCCTCATCGTTATTTTCTTTGGGTGTATCCACCATGTATATGTCATGTGATGAAGTGGGCGTCCAGTGCCCTGTGCGCAGTGGTTCCTCTTCGACTCCTGCATTGTCGTCCATACCGTCGATATCTTCGGAGTCAAAGTCGAGCGTGTCGGTTAAGTCATCGACAGTGGCTACTAAGTGGGTGGTGGGTGGGCGGCGAATTTCTTCGTCATCCGCATCCCAATCCCGCCAGACGTAGTTCGGCCAGGATCCTCCTGACAAGGAGAGAGACCTTAATGAGTTCAGTATGTCACCGAAGGGCGAGTGCTGGAAAATATCCGCGGAGGTAAACTCCATGATCGGCGCCCAATCGGATTCGATAGGAACGGGCGCAGGCGGTTCGGAGTCCATGGCCGGAGAAGGATCCGGCAGTTTGGCAACACGGCTCTTGTGAAGGGTAAGGTCGATATTCGGCTCGATCACCGCTGAGGGTACGGCCTCCGTGACGGGGTCCATCCACCCGTCCATGGATGGTGCAACTGGCTACGAATCGAGGCTCGGAGCGGCTGCCGGTGCGATCTCCTGAATATGGTCCGATGGTAGAGCTAAATCATACTCATCGTGACCGCGCGGCACACAAGGCAGGGGCTCGAATCCGTCGAAGATCAAGTCTCCGCGGATATCGACCGTGTAGTTTAAGCTTCCAAACCTAACCTAGTGGCCAGGGGCGTAACTTTCGATCTGCTCCAGATGGCCAAGCGAGTTGGCCCGTAGTGCGAAGCCACCGAACACAAAGATCTGTCCGGGGAGAAAAGTCTCACCCTGGACTGCATCGCTATCGATGATCGTAGGAGCCATCAAGCCTAACGGCGACGACATAGAGGAACTCTTAATGAAAGCACCAATGTCGGTGTCAAAACCGGCGGATCTCAGGTAGGGGGTCCCGAACTGTGCGTCTAAGGCGGATGGTAACAGGAAGCAGGGGACACGATGTTTTACCCAGGTTTGGGCCCTCTTGATGGAGGTAAAACCCTACGTCCTACTTGATTTATTCTTGATGATATGAGTATTAGAAGAGTTGATCTACCACGAGATCAGAGAGGCTAAACCCTAGAGGCTAGCCTATGGTATGATTGTATGTTGTCCTACGGACTAAAACCCTTCGGTTTATATAGACACCGAAGGGGGCTAGGGTTACACAAGATCGGTTACAAAGGAGGACATATACATATCCGTATTGCCTAGCTTGCCTTCCACGCCAAGTAGAGTCCCATCCGGACACGAGATGAAGTCTTCAATCTTGTATCTTCATAGTCTAACAGTCCGGCCAAAGGATATAGTCCGGCTGTCCGGAGACCCCCTAATCTAGGACTCCCTCACCTATCCTAGGGTTCATCGGTGGAGCCGGACGGACTCTAGAAGTGTATCCGGAACATGACAAGCAAGAAACTTAATCTTGTCAACATAGTCCAGGTCATGCTCTTCCGCCGGATCCTCCTGTGTCAACAACGGGATTTCAACTTATGGGAGTTCGACCCGGCCCAGCACCAGACTCTAAGCGAGCTCTTCGACACGACGCACAAAGACGTCTGGAGGGTGTTGTTCAAGGGCGCTGAGGTCCCTCCCTCTCTCGCCGAGGACCGCGGGCTAAGCGCGAAGCGCCCTGCGAATCCGGTAAGTTCTGTACACCTGGTAGGATATTTATTTCCCATAGCTTAACCATGTGCGGGGTCGGAGCTCCCATGCCTTTAATAGGACTGGGTGGAGGCATCGGAGCAGATTAACTGTCCGGCCCCTCTGCCCGAAGACACTGTGGACGCTCTCCTGACAGAGATGCGGACTCCGGCTCCTTATGAAGTGCCGGATAAGACCAAGAAGAAGGCCAAGGGAACCCGAAAGAGTTCCCGGCGCCAGGTGGTATCGGACTCATCGTCCGATAACTCCGAGACACACTCCTCCCACGAAAACGAGGAGGAGGAAGATGAAGATCCCCCCCTCCAGCCGGGGGAGACAAGAAAAGGAAGGCCGCCCCAACCGGGGAGGCCGAAGGGTCCAAGAAAGGAAGGACTCTCCTTCCAGACTACTCCACCACCGCCGCCGAAGGCGAAGACGAGTGGCTGCTCAGGGCCAAGCCCTGGCGAAGTCGTAAGTATTCGGATACCAGAGTAACTCATAGCATACCTTTGTCGCACTGCTTCTCCTAACGCCGAATATGATTATGCAGACCGCCCCAAGCCCGTATCGACGTATCCTCGTCAGACGGTTCCTTGGACTCGTCGGATATGGATAGCGATCCACTTCCGACCGCCTCCTCCCCTTGCCCTACGGACAATGCCGAGGTATTGTCTCAAGGGGCACCGAGCCGGGGGGAGACAGTCCCAGAGGCGCCTCAAGGCGACCTTCTGGACTCCATGAACAAGGCTCCCGGGGACTCCAAGTTTGGCTCTCAGCCGAACACCGCGCCGGAACCTCTAGTGGTTTCGGACTCGGGCAGGCGGCCCCCTTCCAAAAGGGGTAAGACGCCCGTGCTGGTGACCTCTGTCCATCCAGAGGCACCGGACAACCTGCTAGGAGCGCTTCGCGGCGCTTCCATTGACGAAGAGCACCGCACTATTATGAGTGCGGTGATCAAGAAGGTTCAGTCCGCCAAGAGCAGACTGACTGAAGCCTGTGCTAGCCTTCTAACAGGCTTTGAGGTAAGTATTTAAAATATAGGAAAAATATTACCGCATAGACAGTAGCCCCTGATGCTCTGTTTGGTGTCACAAAGAAAAGCCGAATAGAGGATCGAATAATATCTGCAGGAGTCTAATATAAGTATGTTTATATGCATATGCAGGCTTCGCTGCTGACCTCTGTCGCGCTGACTGCGGAGGTCGCCGTACTGAAGCAGGACCTCGAGGGGTCCGAGAAAGAGCTCGACCTTGCCAAGAGGCAGCTCGAGGAGAACAAAGGTAAGTAATACCTTGTCTATAGATATATATATACAAAAAAGATGCGATTGCGAAATGACAGGATCATCAAGAATGTGCCAGGGGCCACGACCGAAGTGGCGACCCTAAAGCAAGCGATGTCCGAGGTCGAAGACAAAGCGGCCAAGGAGCACTCTGAGCAGGAAAGGCAAGAGGCACGGGTGGGCGAGGTGTATCAAGAGCTCCAAGCTCTCGTGACGAAGCACGAGGCGTTGGAGCTTGACTCGAGGACGCGAGAGTCTGAGCTTGCCGTGGCCCTCGAGAGCGCAAAGAATGCCAAGGCTGAAGCCCAAAAGGCCCTCCAGGAGATTGAGGCGATGAGGAAGATAGCGGCGGGTAAGGCATTCAATATGCAAAGCAAGCATGTGAAAGTAAATTACTTGTTAGTTACCTGAGTCCGGAGCTCTCCAGGAGCATTCGCAGATTTGCCCCACAGCGTGTCGGACACCGCAAAGTTTTACCAGGCCAAGGAGGGAAGCTCGACGGAGAAGTTGTTCTAGTCTCAGTATACTGGAACCAAACACCCGATGCCTATGAGCGACCAGCTGAAGCAACTGGTCGAGCTGCACAAGGCGGCCGAACAGGCCATGAGGGGCCTTATAGTCCGGATGTGGCCTGGTGACTCCCTTCCCAACATCTACTTTGGCCTGGTGAGGCGTCTTATGGATGCCTGCCCACGGCTGTAGGCCATAAAGCGGTCCGTCTGCATCGAGGGTGCATGCCGAGCCTTTGCCCGTGCGAAGGTGCACTGGGCCAAGATGGACGCTGAGAAGCTGGTGAAGGAGGGGCCGCCGCAGGGCAAGGAGCATCGCCACCCCGAGATGTATTATGAGGGTGTCCTGAAGGGTGCCCATCTTGTAGCGGACGAGTGTGCGAAAGATGTAATATTTTAATGAACTTGCTTGTGTGATCGTGTAGTATGAAAACTTGTTCATACACGCTATGCAACGCTTGTTTGAATTTAAAATATTACCTTCTGTTCAGCTGTATATCAAATCTGAGAGATGGCTAGTCGTCGGCTTCTGCCCCCATGCCACGAGTGCTGGGGTGTTCGGGATAAACCTGAGCACTCTTTTTCCCATTTTTGGGTCCTTCGAGGGAGGTGCTCAGCACAACGAACAAGGCAATCAGACTATAATGCTTTATCACTCTCACTTAGCCATAGAATTCTATAATTTTAAATTTTGGCGAAGCACCTAGTATTCAAAAGGCCGAATTTGGGGCGCTATACATGCCTTAAGACGGACAAAGCCTACTCCTCGCTCTAAGCGGCATAAGTCTTTAGGGGCTCGAAACCTCTCGAACAGCGACCAGTCTCTCACCTTATCATGACAGTCAGTTTTAGCTTTCTCTACTAAGGTGCTTAGCCCAGCTGAACCGGGGCACAATCGCAGTAGTTCTCCCAGTGCTACCTTAGCCGATATAGCGGAACGTAAGGTACCAAAACATGGGAGCCAAGCAAACCCAACTATTGACCCAAGACATGATTCGGAGCTGATGCATACAATGCTATAAGTTCGGGGTGCCGCACTGTCGAAAGTGTTCGGACTTCTCACGTCGTATTATGGGGTATGCTTAAGCCCCTGGCGTATTGGCCGTACTAGAGTGTACGGGTGTTGAATGTCATGAATGAACATATATATAAAAAAAGAAGAATAGAGAATGCGATAATAGTCTAGCGCTATGCATTGTTTATTCAAAAAGGTGTGTTAAAGCAGAATGATACAAGTAGTGCGATAAGCAAAAAGTAGGACTATTTGACATGTCCCCTCCAAGGGCAAGCTGGGGAATGGTATGTAAATCATGTATTTCACTCATTGTCAGAGACCACCTAGGAGTTCCGTGGTGCGACGTAGCTTTCTGCCTCCTTGGTTGTTGCATCGTGTGTCCGGCAACCGTACTGCCGGACGGGGTTTCTAGAGATTAAAGTCCTGAAAGAGAGAAAAAATAATAAGGCGAGAAGCCCCTAGTGCGGTTGAGCCGCGTCTTGGGGCGTGCTGTAGTCGTGCCCCCCTCCCCACCTGTGCCCATGGTATTTTCAATGTGTAATTATATACGCAGGGCATGGATTTTGCCGTTTGGCTGGGACTGGGGTGGGGGCCACATTGCTATGCGAGCTCGGAACATGCCAGGCGCTCTTGCTGCCGATTACTCCGGGCGCACTTGAAGGAGTCCGGGTCTTTAATCGCCGAACTGGTGGATTGCCTTAAGAGGCCGCTTTGTGCTTCTGCTGCGAGGGCCGCAGTGTGCTCCTCCGTACGGAGAGAGCGCTCTGTGTTTCCATTGACTGTGATGACCCCCCGAGGTCCTGGCATCTTGAGCTTGAGGTACGCATAATGCGGTACCTCATTGAATCTCGCAAATGCGGTTCGCCCGAGCAATGCATGATAGCCACTGCGGAACGGGACTACATCAAAGATTAACTCCTCGCTTCGGAAGTTATCCGGGGATCCGAAGACCACTTCCAGCGTGACTGAGCCCGTGCAATGGGCCTCTACACCTGGTATGACGCCTTTAAAGGTTGTTTTTGTGGGTTTGATCCTTGAGGGGTCTATGCCCATTTTGCACACCGTGTCCTGATAAAGCAGGTTCAGGCTGCTGCCACCGTCCATAAGGACTCGAGTGAGGTGAAATCCGTCGATGATTGGGTCTAAGACCAGTGCGGCGAATCCGCCATGAAGGATACTAGTGGGGTGGTCCCTGCAATCAAAGGTGATCGGACAGGAGGACCATGGGTTGAACTTTGGGGCGACTGGCTCCAACGCATATACGTCCCTTAGCGCACACTTCCGCTCCCTCTTGGGGATGTGGGTTGCGTATATCATGTTCACCGTCCGCACTCGTGGGGGGAACCTCTTCTGTCCTCTGGTGTTCGGCTGCTGGGGCTCCTCCTCATCATTGCTATGTGACCCCTTATCTTTGTTTTCAGCATTTAACTTGTCGGCCTGCTTGAACACCCAACAATCCTTGTTGGTGTGGTTGGCTGGCTTGTCGGGGGTGCCGTGTATTTGACATGAGCGATCGAGTATACGGTCCAAACTGGACGGGCCCGGAGTGCTTCTTTTGAATGGCTTTTTCCACTGACCGGGTTTAGAGCCTCTGAATCCGGCATTCACTGTCGTATCCTCGATATTGTCGCTGTTAATGTGGCGCTTATGTTTGTTGCGACGTGACTTGCCATTGCCATCCTTGGTATCCGAAGTACCATGGTTCTTTGGTATGTTATTGCTTTGAGCCAGCCAGCTGTCTTCTCCCGCGCAAAAGCGGGTCATGAGTGTCGTGAGGGCTGCCATAGATTTCGGCTTTTCCTGGCCAAGGTGCCGGGCGAGCCACTCGTCGCGGATGTTGTGCTTAAAAGCTGCTAGGGCCTCTACATCCGGACAGTCGACGATTTGATTTTTCTTTGTTAGGAACCGTGTCCAGAATTGCCTGGCCGATTCCTCTGGCTGCTGAATTATGTGGCTCAAGTCATCAGCATCTGGTGGTCGCACATAAGTGCCCTGGAAGTTGTCAGGGAATGCGGCTTCCAGATCTTCCCAACAGCCAATGGATTCTGCTGGCAGGCTGTTGAGCCAATGCCGAGCTGGTCCTTTGAGCTTGAGTAGGAGGTATTTGATGGCGTGTAGATCATCACCGCGGGCCATGTGGATGTGCAGGAGGAAGTCCTCGATCCATACCGCAGGATCTGTTGTGCCGTCGTATGATTCTATATTTACGGGTTTGAAACCCTATGGGATTTGATGATCCATTACTTCGTCTATGAATCATAGGGGGTGTGCGGTGCCTCTGTACTGGGCTATATCGCGACGTAGCTCAAATGAGTCTTGTCCGCTGTGTTCGGCCCGGCCGGACTTACTTTTATTGTATCCGGCGTGCCAGTTGCATCTCGTATAGTGGCGCGCCCTCACGATCCGTAGATCGATCTTGCGTGTTTTGCTTTGTCCTCCAATACGTCTCGCAGGTCTGGCGTATTTCCCCATCCCTTGACATTTTTATTTGAGTGGCATCGGGGTGCGGGCAGAAGTTTTGGCTGGAATGCCTCTTTGTCGCGGCCACGAGGTGGTCGATCAGCCGCGTCATACGTTGGAGATGTAGGTTTTGGTGCTTCCTCCTCTAGTCGGGGTAGCAACCTGCGCTTTGGGTAACTCTTGGAGGGGCGTTCGAGTTTATATTCCTCGTCCGCAAGGACTTCAGTCCATCTGTCAGCTAGCAAATCTTGATCAGCTTGAAGCTGCTATTGCTTTTTCTTAAGGCTATTTGTCGTGGCTATAAGCCGTCGCTTGAAGCGCTCTTGTTCGACGGGATCCTCAGGCACGATGAATTCGTCATCGTCGAGGCTTGCCTCGTCTTCGGAGGGAGGCATGTAATTATCACCCTCTGCTTCTCCATATGCCGCTCTCTCGGGAGGGCTGGCTTCTCCATCCTCCTGCCCTAAATCTTGCTGGAGGGGATTGTTGTCGTCTTCGGCACTGTCCGGAGTGCTATTATCTCCTGTGCCGGTGTCACCACTTTTGCTTTGGCGAGACTTAGAGTGGCGCCGCTAACGTCGGTGCTTGGGTTGCTTCTTGGAGGGGTCATCCTCCGCTGTCTCGTCGCCATTGCCTTCTTTGGGTGTGTCCACCATATATATGTCATATGACGAGGTGGCTGTCCAGTGCCCTGTGGGCAGTGGTTCCTCTTCGTCTCCTGCATCGTCGTCCATACCGTCGATGTCCTCGAAGTCGAAGTCGAGTATGTCAGTTAAGTCGCCGATAGTGGCTACTAAGTGGGTGGTGGGTGGGCGGCGAATTTCTTCGTCATCCGCATCCCAATCCTGCCGGACGTAGTTCGGCCAGGACTCTCCTGACAAGGAGAGAGCCTCCTGACAAGGAGAGAGACCTTAATGAGTTCAGTATGTCGCCGAAGGGCGAGTGCTGAAAAATATCTGCGGAGGTAAACTCCATGATCGGCGCCCAATCGGATTTGATAGGCACGGGCGCAGGCGGTTCGGAGTCCGTGGCCGGGGAGGGATCCGGTAGTTCGGCATCACGGCTCCCGTGAAGGGTAAGTTCGATACTCGGCTCGATCGCTGATGAGAGTGCGGCCTTTGTGGTGGCGTCTATCCACCCGTCCATGGATGGCGCAACTGGCTCCGAATTGAGGATCGGAGCGGTTGCCAGCGCGATCTCCTGGACACTGTCCGATGGCAGAGCTAAATCATGCTCATCGTGACCGTGTGGCGCACTAAGCGGGGGCTCGAATCCGTCGAAGATCAAGTCTCCGCGGATATCGGTCGTGTAGTTTAAGCTTCCAAACCTAACCTGGTGGCCAGGGGCGTAACTCTCGATCTGCTCCAGATGGCCAAGTGAGTTGGCCCGCAGTGCTAAGCTGCCGAATACAAAGATCTGTCCGGGGAGAAAACTCTCACCCTGGACTGCATCGCAATCGATGATCGAAGGAGCCATCAAGCCTAACGGCAACGACACAGAGGAAATCTCAATGAAAGCACCAATGTCGGTGTCAAAACTGGCGGATCTCGGGTAGGGGGTCCCGAACTGTGCATCTAAGGCGGATGGTAACAGGAGGCAGGGGACACGATGTTTTACCCAGGTTCGGGCCCTCTTGATGGAGGTAAAACCCTACGTCCTGCTTGATTATACTTGATAATATGGGTATTACAAGAGTTGATCTACCACGAGATCGGAGAGGCTAAACCCTAGAAGCTAGCCTATGGTATGATTGTATGTTGTCCTACGGACTAAAACCCTCCGGTTTATATAGACACCGGAAGGGGCTAGGGTTACACAAGGTCGGTTACAAAGGAGGAGATATACATATCCGTATTTCCTAGCTTGCCTTCCACGCCAAGTAGAGTCCCATCTGGACACGGGGTGAAGTCTTCAATCTTGTATCTTCATAGTCCAACAATCCGGCCAAAGGATATAGTTCGGCTGTCCAGAGACCCCCTTATCCAGGACTCCCTCAATGAGTATTACAAGAGTTGATCTACCACGAGATCGAAATGGCTAAACCCTATAGGCCTAGCTTGTATGGTTATGATAATGTCTATCTTGCTCCGGACTAAGTCCTCCGGTTTATATAGACACCGGGAGGATCTAGGGTTACACAAGGTTGGTTAAAAAGAAAGGAAACTACATATTTAATCACCAAGCTTGCCTTCCATGCCAAGGAGAGTCCCATCCGGACACGGGTGTAGTCTTCGGTCTTCGTATCTTCACAGCCCATCAGTCTGGCCCATGGCTAATAGGTCGGACGCCCGAAGACCCCTTAGTCCAGGACTCCCTCAGTCACTAAGGAACTGACACGTGTCCAACGGTCAAATTTCAAACACACGCGGCAGCTTAACTTGGGCTATAAGTAAAGCTGACTTATCCAGCTCTGGATAAGATTTGCTCTCGTTGTCTTCGCTCGAAGACATAGGATTTGATTGAGCATCACTTCAGTCACTCTGACTTTGTTCACTTGGACCCCACTTAACAGTACGGTGGTTCCTATGACTCAACAAAGAAGAAAAGGAAACTACGAAACAACTATGTCTTCGTACTCCATAGTCTTCATACGATGTCTTCTCATGTCATAGTCTTTAATGTGAATCTCTTTACAGACCACCATTGTCTTCAATGTCTTCACACATTTTTAGGGGTCATCTCTGGTAGGTAAAGCGAATCAATGAGGGACTACTACCTGTGTTATCCTGCAATTCTCACAAACACATTAGTCCCTCAACCAAGTTTGTCGTCAATACTCCAAAACCAACTAGGGGTGGCACTAGATGCACTTACAAGATGTTCCGAAGAGTGGCTCACCCATAGTGGAGTATGGGGGAGCAATCTACTGGTCTTTACTAAGACAACGCAATCAAGAAAGGTGGTCCAACTTGAGGGACTCAAGATCGTCGTCATCTAGCTCAAGTGGACTATGTGCAAGGCAAAGGTTTGCCCTTGATAGGTTGTCTATTTTACCGGTCTCATGGTGGTAGTTGGGAGACCGGGTTATAGGTTCAATTGTCGTACTATCAAGGGGGGCTCTCAAGTTAGTAGCTTGATTGTATCGTTTGTAGAGAGCTCAAACCATTGTATCTTTGCATCATCGTTCTTGGTTCTTGTTTGGTGTTTCTCTTTGTGAGTTTTAGAGCTTATGGTCATCGTCATGAAAAGCTCGAGTTCATCGAAAACGGAGTTCATATATACATCTTCTATGATGTTTTCGATGATGGAGTTTTGCTGGTTCTTCATTCATAGAGGTTTCACATCTCTATTTCATTGGCATTTCTCTCTCCCTCTTCTCACTATAACCAGTCGTTGTTTGGATAGTACTCGTCGTCATCTATCTAACAAGCTTGAGTTTGCTCAATTCGGAGCGCATATGTAGAAGTTATGGCAGTTCATGTTTTATTGTTTCCATCTGTTTTCTTGGGCTTCATTGTAGCACCCCAAGCAGTGATACATCTCTGCCGTATCTACTTTTCCTAACGCTTTTACTCTTGTTTTGGACTCTAATTTTCACGATTTGAATGAAACTAACCCGGACAGGCGCTATTTTCAGCAGAACTACCATGGCGTTGTTTTTGTGCAGAAATAAAAGTTATCAGAATGGAACGAAACTTTTTGGAGAATTTTTATACATTACAAGAAATTATTGGAGCCAAGAACCACTGGAGGGGGGTCCCTGGGGGAGCACAACCCACCATGGCGCGCCCCCTCCTGGCGCGCCCAGGTGGGTTGTGCCCACCTGGTGGCCCCGCTGACCCTATCTCCGATGTTATAAAATCCTATTTTGGAGAGAAAATATGGGAGAAAGAATTATCACATTTCATGAGACGGAGCCGCCGCCACCTCCTGTTC
Organism: Triticum urartu; assembly: GCF_003073215.2. Lineage (NCBI taxonomy): Eukaryota > Viridiplantae > Streptophyta > Magnoliopsida > Poales > Poaceae > Triticum > Triticum urartu. Next base: position 559,917,518 of record NC_053023.1, read on the forward strand.
TTCATCGGGAGGCCGGGTCTGGAGTCCGTTTGGGGCTCCGAAGAGGGGAATCTTCGATCTTCGTCATCACCAACCCTTCTCCATCACCAATTCCATGATGCTCCCCATCAGGAGTGAGTAAGGCTCACTGGTCGGTGAGGGAGTTGGATGAGATTCATCATGTAATCGAGTTAGTTTTGTTAGGGCTTGATCCCTAGTATCCATTATGTTCTGAGATTGATGTTGCTATGACTTTGCCATGCTTAATGCTTGTCACTTTGGGCCCGGGTGCCATGATTTCAGATCTGAACTGTTTATGTTATCACCATTATATCTATGTTCTAGATCTGATCTTGCAAGTTATAGTCACCTATTACGTGTTAGGATCTGTAAACCCCGGAGTGACAATAGTCGGGATACTTTCTGGTGATGACCGTTGTCGGTGTCAAAACCGGCGGATCTCGGGTAGGGGGTCCCGAACTGTGCGTCTAAGGTTGATGGTAATAGGAGGCGGGGGACACAATGTTTACCTAGGTTCGGGCCCTCTCGATGGAGGTAACACCCTACTTCCTGCTTGATTGATCTTGATGATATGAGTATTACAAGAGGTGATCTACCACGAGATCGTAGAGGCTAAACCCTAGAAGCTAGCCTATGATTATGATTGTTCTTGTCCTACGGACTAAACCCTCTGGTTTATATAGACACCGGAGGGGGCTAGGGTTACACAGAGTCGGTTACAGAGAAGGAGATCTACATATCCGAATCGCCAAGCTTGCCTTCCACGCAAAGGAGAGTCCCACCCGGACACGGGACGAAGCCTTCAATCTTGTATCTTCATAGTCCAACAGTCCGGCCAAAGTATATAGTCCGGCTGTCCGAGGACCCCCTAATCCAGGACTCCCTCAGTAGCCCCTGAACCAGGCTTCAATGACGATGAGTCCGGCGCGCAGATTGTCTTCGGCATTGCAAGGCGGGTTCCTTCTCCGAATACTCCATAGAATATTTTGAACACAAGGATTGTGTCCGGCTCTGTAAAACAAATTCCACATACCACCGTAGAGAGTATAATATTCCACAAATCTAATCTGCTGACAACTTTTCATAACATGACATCCTGCCGTGGTCCGGTCATTACGAACTGTTTTTCCCAGCCTGCCACTGCACGTGTTGCGAGGCGATTTTATTGGCACGTCTTGTTGAAGCAGAGATCGTGTTCCCCTTGTCACGGGATTCTCATCAATATGGGTGTGGAGCGTGCTTGTTAGTGTGACTCCTCGATTTTAGGCAAGTTCCAAACGGCCACGCGGAGGACGCTTGATATTCACCCTCTTTATAAAGGGGCCAAGGCATGTCCTTTTCTTCTCGCGCTCAATCCTTCCTCTCCCCCACCTCGAGTTCCAACACCCAAGGCTCAGGCTAAGCGCTTCGGACCTCCAACTATGTCTGGATCCAACCTTCAAGGTCGGTGGATGGCCTCCTATGTCACAGAGGAGGACATCAAGAAGCTAAGGGAAGTCAGGTATCTGACCACCGAAATCTCGCACAGGATACCTCCTCAAGGGCAGGTCATCCCCACTCCCGAACCCAACGAGAGTGTCGTATTTGTTTCCCACTTCCTTCGAGGGCTAGGCTTTAGTCTTGATCCCTTTGTAAGAGGGCTTATGTTCTATTACAGGCTCAATTTCCATGATCTAGCTCCAGATTCCATCCTTCACGTCTCGTGTTTATCGTTGTGTGTGAGGCCTTCCTCTGCATCACCCCACACTTCGGCTTATGGCTCAAGACCTTCAGTGTGAAGCTGAAGACGATCGATGGGCGACACGCAGAATGCGGAGGTGCCATAATAAGCAAAGGCACCGATGCTCTATGGCCAAAGGGTTCCTTCCCGGAGGTGTCCAACTTATGGCAGTGGGAGTGGTTTTACATCACAGCTCCCCGAGGTACAAAGTGGGCAGCTGCCCCCGCCTTCCGCTCGGGTCCCCCGCCACAACTAGCGTCATTGGTCAACAAGGGGCTATACTAGGGGCCAGTTAATGACGTGTTGACATTGCAAAGTCGCATCCGAGATCTCCTCAAGAGGGATGTTAGTCTTGTCAAGGTAATGCAATTTATGCTAGTTCGTCGGGTCCTGCCATGCCAATGTTGATCTCTCTGTATGTGGGAGTTCAACCCGGAAGGACCGCGAACTATTCAGCAATTCTTCGGCGTGATGCTCGAAGAGATGTATGGATTGTTCTTCGGATCACGAATAAAGTGTCCGGACACCACCGAGGATGTGGGTCTCAACTGCAACCGTTTAGATACCCACGTAAGTAATTCCGCGGCTGAACATGTTGTCTTTTTATTTGTCATAACATCATTCTGAAAAAATCGCTCTCGGCTAGGACTGGATAAGAAAGGCGGAGAGGATCAGGTGTTCGGCCCCCCTTCCCGAAGGCTCACTGGATCCTGTACTAGCCAGGATGCTTGAGCATGCACCTTATCAAGTGCCATCAGGGGAAGATAAAGGGAGGAATAAAGAAGCCGAAAGCGGGCTTCACACATTACTCATCCAAACCTGGGGAATTAGTGTCTCCGCGAAGGAGGATAATCGGGGAGAAGAATCTAGAATCCCCTCTCCCTAAGGAAGGAAAAGGACTGCCTCTGAAGACTTGGAAATGAAGGTTTCCAAACGAGGGAAGAAACCTTTGCCAGGGGGCCCTGCCCCGGAGGGCATCCTTACCGAACAGTGCCCGCAAGGGGGCCAGCCCTCCACCAAGCTGTAAGTGAACAAGAGTACTTTGGTAAATATATCATGCTTTATCTCTGAGGACAATAACCGAGACATATATCTTGCAGTCCGGCTCGTAGCCCTTCTCGACAGAGTTTGTCTTCGGGGGATCTTCTTCCGGAGATGATGGAGAGCGAAACGCCTCCCCCTGTCTCCCCGCCTCCTAGGGCGGATGACCCTAAGGTGTCATCACGGAGGATTTCTCCTGATCCGCCAAGGCTAGAAGGTAACCCTTCGGCCACCCGAAGTCCGGAGTATTCAGATCCTAAGGAGAGCAACAAAAAGGGTCTGGGATTGTCCGGTGCACAACTAGACGCACTGATGGGTCCGCATCGTACTTTAATGGGTATGGTGGTTGAGAGGATTTCATCCGCCAAAAGTGGGTTGCATGAGGCTTTTACGAGCCAGCTAAGAGGCTTTGAGGTACGTAAAGTAATATATAAATTTTTTGACGGTACCACACACGCTAGGTGTGCTCTATACAGATAGTAGCCCCTGAGACTCTGGTTGCTGTCCAGAGTGGCAAACAGAGGATCATAGTCCCAGGTAATGATCGCGCTACTTTCATTTACAGGCGGTTGAGGGTCTGGTGGCTGGCCGGACTGCTGAGTTTGCCGGACTGAGGCAGCAACTTGATGCGGCAGATGCCGACATTGCTGTAAAGAGGTCGGCGTGCATAGAGTGTGCACGGATGGCTCTTGCCCGTGTTAAGACATACTAGGCAGAGATGGAGGCCACTGCTATTGCAACCCGGGATCCGGCCGTAGGCCAGGTCTCGGCTGAGCACTATTTTGAAGAAGTCCTAGAAGGCGCTCGTTTAATAGAGGCTTAGTGCTCTAAGAGTATCATGTTCGAGTGACATGTATCCCAATTGTAAAAACAATGCTATTTGGATTATAAAGGTTGTGTTTATACTTTTGCCTGGAAGTATTATGATGCCTCCTGTGTGGTCGTTCATGTATGTATATAACCTGAAAGTTTCCAGTCGTCGGCTTCAGCCCCCACGCACATAATGCGGGGGTGTTCGGAAAAGCGTGTATTCACACTTGACCCAACGTCTTGGTCCATTAAGGAGGTGATAGCATGGCGGACAAGGCAATCGGACTATATAGCTTTAACACTTTCACTTAGCCATAGGAGTTTGACGGTGCGGCTACTATATAGCCCCTGGTACTTCCGCGCTCATCCGAATACGGTGCGCATACATACATGACTGGGAAACCGGTCCTTCGTTAATGCGGAGGAATCGCGAAGATTTCGTTGAGTCATCGAGTGGTTGACCAGTCTTGTGCTTTATCATGACAATCAGTTTTCGGCTTTCTCTACTGAGGTGCTCATCCAGATGAACCAGGGCACAATCGCAGTAGTTCTCCTGGTGCCACCTTAGCCGATAGAGCGGAACGTAAGGTAGCAAAACACGGGAGCCGGGCAAACCCAACTATTGACCAAAGACATGATTCCGAGCTGATGCATATAAGGCCAAACTCGCGACGCCGAACACTCCCTAAGGTATTCGGACTTTACAACATATACTGGGCTGAGTAACGCCCTCGATTATGAGCCCTGAATTTCCAGGTACTTGCATTAGTCTGACATGACGAAATGTCAATAACGCCAGCATCCCTTTCGGTTGTGTTGAGTATCCAGAGGGAGTGAAGCAACAAGAGACAGTAAAAAAGGTTTACACAGGGTCTTAATCTAAAAAGAAACCTTTGAGCGGGGCCCTGCTGCACGTCTGCGCATGTGTCTCCGTTGTGCCGTATTCTGGAAGGGTGTAGCACGATGATCATCTGTAAAAGAGAAAAACACAGGTGAAAGTCTTCATGCGAAAAATTGGTTATTCTTAATGAACCATTAAAATGCAATCTAAATAGGGTCAAGTCGAACTGTAGCCCTTTTACATGTGGGAAGCCCCTAGCACCACCTATGGGGGTATATCCATCGACCCAATCTCAGGTTTATCTGAGCTGTTACAGCTAGTGGTGTGCCGAACTCGTCTAACCGTGTCCGCGGTCTTGACGACCGATCATTTCTTCTGGTTGGAGAGGCCGTTCAGTGATTGGCTGCTAGAGCCGCCACATATTCCTCTGTACGTGAGGAACGCTCTGTGTTTCCGCCAACTATGATGATGCCACGTGGACCGAGCATCTTAAGCTTAAGATAAGCGTAATGCGGTACTGCATTAAAACGAGCGAAGGCCGTTCTTCCGAGTAGTGCGTGATGGCTGCTTCAAAATGGAGCGATGTCGAAGGTTAATTCTTCTCTTCGGAAGTTGTCGGAAGAACTGAATACAACCTCTAGTACTAGAGAGCCCGTGCAGCGGGCCTCTGGGCCTGGTATTACTCCTTTAAAGGTAGTATTGCTTTGGTTGATTCTTGTCGGGTCTATCCCCATTTTGCGGACGGTGTCCTGATATATCAGATTAAGACTACTGCCGCCATCCATAAGGACTCGGGTGAGATGGTATCCGTCAATTATTGGGTCTAGCACCAAGGTAGTCGATCCTTCGTGCCGGATACTAGTCAGGTGATCCCTGCGATCAAAAGTGATCGGGCAGGCCGACCAAGGGTTGAACTTGGGGGTGACGGGCTCCACGGCGTATACGTCTTGGGGTGCGTGCTGGCGCCTCCTCTTCGGTATGTGAGTTGCGTAAATCATGTTCACTGTTTTGACCTCTGGTGGGAATTTTTTCTGTCCCCCAGTGTTCGGCTGGCGAGGCTCATCCTCGTCTTCGCTTGGTGTCTCCCTGATACGTCTCCAACGTATCTATAATTTTTGATTGCTCCATGCTATATTATCTACTATTTTGGACATTATTGGGATTTATTATCCACTTTTATATTATTTTTGGTACTAACCTATTAACCGGAGGCCCAGCCCAGAATTGCTGTTTTTGCCTATTTTAGGGTTTTGAAGAAAAGGAATATCAAACGGAGTCCAGACGGAATGAAACCTTCAGGAACATGATTTTCTCACCGAACATGATCCAGGAGACTTGGACCCTACGTCAAGAAACAAAGGAGGAGGCCACGAGGTAGGGGCGCGCCTACCCCCCCCCAGGCGCGCCCTCCACCCTCGTGGGCCCCCTGTTGCTCCAGCGACGTACTCCTTCCTCCTATATATACCTATGTACCCCCAAATGATCAGATACGGAGCCAAAACCCTAATTCCACCGCCGCAACTTTCTGTATCCACGAGATCCCATCTTGGGGCCTGTTCCGGAGCTCCGCCGGAGGGGGTATCCATCACGGAGGGCTTCTACATCATCACCATAGCCCCTCCGATGAAGTGTGAGTAGTTCACCTCAGACCTACGGGTCCATAGTTATTAGCTAGATGGCTTATTCTCTCTTTTTGGATCTCAATACAATGTTCTTCCCCTCTCTTGTGGAGATCTATTCGATGTAATCTTCTTTTTGCGGTGTGTTTGTTGAGACCGATGAATTGTGGGTTTATGATCAAGTCTATCTATGATCAATATTTGAATCTTCTCTGAATTCTTTTATGTATGATTGGTTATCTTTGCAAGTCTCTTCGAATTATCAGTTTGGTTTGGCCTACTAGATTGATCTTTCTTGCAATGGGAGAAGTGCTTAGCTTTGGGTTCAATCTTGCGGTGTCCTTTCCCAGTGATAGTAGGGGCAGCAAGGCACGTATTGTATTGTTGCCATCGAGGATAACAAGATGGGGTTTTCATCATATTGCATGAGTTTATCCCTCTACACCATGTCATCTTGCTTAAGGCGTTATTCTGTTTTCATGAACTTAATACTCTAGATGCATGTTGGATAGTGGTTGATGAGTGGAGTAATAGTAGTAGATGCAGGCAGGAGTCGGTCTACTTTTCTCGGACGTGATGCCTATATACATGATCATACCTAGATATTCTCATAACTATGCTCAATTCTGTCAATTGCTCAACAGTAATTCATTCACCCGCCGTAGAATACCTATGCTCTTGAGAGAAGCCACTAGTGAAACCTATGGCCCCCGGGTCTATCTTCATCATATTAATCTTCCTACACTTAGTTATTTACTTTGCTTTTTATTTTACTTTGCATCTTTATCACAAAAATACCAAAAATATTATCTTATCATATCTATCATATCTCACTCTCGTAAGTGGCCGTGTAGGGATTGACAACCCCTTATCGCGTTGGTTGCGAGGATTTATTTGTTTTGTGCAGGTACGAGGGACTCGCACGTAGCCTCCTACTGGATTGATACCTTGGTTCTCAAAAACTGAGGGAAATACTTACGCTACTTTGTTGCATCATCCCTTCCTCTTCGAGCAAAACCAACGCAGTGCTCAAGAGGTAGCAAGAAGGATTTCTAGTGCCGTTGCCGGCGAGTCTACGCAGAAGTCAATATACCAAGTACCCATCACAGTCCTTATCTCCCACATTACATTATTTGCCATTTGCCTCTCGTTTTCCTCTCCCCCACTTCACCCTTGCCGTTTTATTCGCCCTCTCTCTCTATCCTCCCTCTCTTTCTCTATTTGCCTCTTTTTGCCCGCTTGCTTTTTGTTTGCTTGTGTGTTGGATTGCTTGCTTGTCACGATGGCTCAAGATAACACTAAATTTTGTGACTTTACCAATACCAACAACAATGATTTTATTAGCACTCCGATTGCTCCTCTTATCGATGCTGAATCTTGTGAAATTAATGCTGCCTTGCTGAATTTTGTCATGAAAGATCCGTTTTCCGGCCTTCCTAGTGATGATGCCGCTACCCATCTAAATAGCTTCGTTGATTTGTGTGATATGCAAAAGAAGAGAGATGTGGATAATGATATTGTTAAATTGAAGCTATTTCCTTTTTTGCTTAGAGATCGTGCTAAAGCTTGGTTTTCATCTTTGCCTAAAAATAGTATTGATTCATGGAATAAGTGCAAAGATGCTTTTATCTCTAAGTATTTTCCTCCTGCTAAGATCATCTCCCTTAGAAACGATATTATGAATTTTAAGCAACTTGATCATGAACATGTTGCACAAGCTTGGGAGAGGGTGAAATTAATGATATGTAATTGCCCTACTCATGGTTTGAATTTGTGGATGATTATACAAATTTTTTATGCCGGATTGAATTTTGCTTCTAGAAATCTTTTAGATTCGGCCGGGGGAGGCACTTTTATGGAAATTACTTTAGGAGAAGCTAATAAACTCCTAGATAATATTATGGTTAATTATTCTCAATGACATACTGAAAGATCTACTAATAAAAAGGTGCATGTGATAGAAGAAATTAATGTTTTGAGTGGAAAGATGGATGAACTTATGAAATTATTTGCTAGTAAAAGTGTTTCTTCTGATCCTAATGATATGCCCTTGTCTACTTTGATTGAGAATAATAATGAAGCTATGGATGTGAATTTTGTTGGTAGGAACAATTTTGGTAACAACGCGTATAGAGGAAATTTTAATCCTAGGCCTTATCCTAGTAATCCCTCTAATAATTATGGTAATTCCTACAACAATTCTTATGGAAATTATAATAAGATGCCCTCTGATTTTGAATCTAATATTAAAGAATTTATTACTTCGCAGAAGAATTTCAATGCTTTGATTGAAGAAAGATTGCTTAAGATTGATGAGTTGGCTAGGAACGTTGATAGAATTTCTCTTGATGTTGATTCTTTGAAACTTAGATCTACTCCACCTAAGAATGATATCAATGAGTCTCTCAAAGCCATGAGAATTTCCATTGATGAGTGCAAAGAAAGAACCGCTAGGATGCGTGCTAAGAAAGATGCCTTTATAAGAGCGTGTTCTTCTAGTTCCTATGAAAATAAAGATGAAGATCTAAAAGTTATTGATGTGTCCCCTATTAAATCTTTGTTTTGCAATATGAATCTTAATAATTATGGGACTGAATATGATCCACCTTTACCTAGAAGGCGTTCCAAGAATTCGAAGTTTTTAGATCCTGATGCTAAAATTGATGAAAGTGGGATCGAAGAAATTAAAACCCTAGATGTTTCTAAACCCACTATTTTGGATTTCAAGGAATTTAATTATGAAAATTGCTCTTTGATTGATTGTATTTCCTTGTTGCAATCCGTGCTAAATTCTCCTCACGCTTATAGTCAAAATAAAGCGTTTACTAAACATATTGTTGATGCCTTGATGCAATCTTATGAAGAAAAACTTGAGTTGGAAGTTTCTATCCCTAGAAAACTTTATGATGAGTGGGAACCAAATATTAAAATTAAAATTAAAGATCATGAGTTCTATGCTTTATGTGATTTGGGTGCTAGTGTTTCCACGACTCCAAAGACTTTGTGTGATTTGTTAGGTTTTCGTGATTTTGATGATTGCTCTCTAAACTTGCACCTTGCGGATTCCACTATTAAGAAACCTATGGGAAAAATTAATGATGTTCTTATTTTTGCAAATAGGAATTATATGCCCATAGATTTTATTGTTCTTGACATAGATTGCAATCCTTCATGTCCTATTATTCTTGGTAGACCTTTCCTTAGAACGATTGGTGCAATTATTGATATGAAGGAAAGAAATATTAGATTCCAATTTCCGTTAAGGAAAGGCATGGAAAAATTTCCTAGAAAGAAAATTAAATTACCTTATGAATATATTATGAGATCCACTTATGGATTGCCTACCAAAGATGGCAATACCTAGATCTATCCTTGCTTTTTATGCCTAGCTAGGGGCGTTAAACGATAGCGCTTGTTGGGAGGCAACCCAATTTTGTTTTTATTCCTTACTTTTTGCTCCTGTTTAGTAATAAATAATTTATCTAGCCTCTGTTTAGGTTGTGTTTTTTGTGTTTAATTAGTGTTTGTGCCAAGTAGAACCGTTGGGAAGACTTAGGGAAAGTCTTGATATCTTGCTGTAAAAAACAGAAACTTTAGCACTCACGAGAACTGCTCCAATTTTTATTTGGAAAGTGATATTTAGTTAATTATTTTTGCAGATGATTAATAGATAAATTCCTTATCCAGAAATTTATTTTATAATTTTTGGGGTTCCAGATCTTGCGCTAGCTACAGATTACTACAGACTATTCTGTTTTTGACAGATTCTGTTTTTTGTGTGTTGTTTGCTTATTTTGATGAATCTATGGCTAGTAAAATAGTTTATAAACCATAGAGAAGTTGGAATACAGTAGTTTTAAAACCAATATAAATAAATAATGAGTTCATTGCAGTACCTTTAAGTGGTCTTTTGTTTTCTTTCTCTAACGGAGCTCACGAGATTTTCTACTTTAAGTTCTGTGTTGTGAAGTTTTCAAGTTTTGGGTAAAGATTTGATGGATTATGGAACAAGGAGTGGCAAGAGCCTAATCTTGGGGATTCCCATGGTACCCCCAAGATAATCTAAGGACACCTAAAATCCAAAGCTTGGGGATACCCCGGAAGGCATCCCCTCTTTTCGTCTACTTCTATCGGTAACTTTACTTGGAGCTATATTTTTATTCACCGCATGATATGTGTTTTGCTTGGAGCGTCTTGTATGATTTGAGTCTTTGATTTTTAGTTTACCCCAATCATCCATGCTGTACACACCTTTTGAGAGAGCCATACATGATTTGGAATTTGTTAGAATACTCTATATGCTTCACTTATATCTTTTTGAGTTATATAGTTTTGCTCTAGTACTTCACTTATATCTTTTAGAGCACGGTGGTGCATTTGTTTTATAGAAACTATTGATATCTCATGCTTCACTTAGATTATTTTGAGAGTCTTAAATAGCATGGTAATTTGCTTAAATAATCCTAATATGCTAGGTGTTCAAGATTAGTAAAAAAATTCTTATGAGTGTTTTGAATACTAAGAGAAGTTTGATGCTTGATGATTGTTTTGAGATATGGAGGAAATAATATCAAAGTCATGCTAGTTGAGTAGTTATGAATTTGAGAAGTACTTGTGTTGAAGTTTGCAAGTCCCGTAGCATGCACGTATGGTAAACGTTATGTAACAAATTTGAAACATGGGGTGTTCTTTGATTGTCTTCCTTATGAGTGGCGGTCGGGGACGAGCGATGGTCTTTTCCTACCAATCTATCCCCCTAGGAGCATGCGCGTAGTGCTTTAGTTTTTGATGACTTGTAGATTTTTGCAATAAGTATGTGAGTTCTTTATGACTAATGCTGAGTCCATGGATTATACGCACTCTCACCCTTCCATCATTGCTAGCCTCTTTGGTACCGTGCATTGCCCTTTCTCACATTGAGAGTTGGTGCAAACTTCGCCGGTGCATCCAAACCCCGTGATATGATACGCTCTTTCACACATAAACCTCCTTATATCTTCCTCAAAACAGCCACCATACCTACCTATTATGGCATTTCCATAGCCATTCCGAGATATATTGCCATGCAACTTTCCACCATTTTGTTTATCATGAAACATTCATCATTGTCATATTGCTTAGCATGATCATGTAGTTGACATGGTATTTGTGGCAAAGCCACCGTTCATAATTCTTTCATACATGTCACTGTTGGTTCATTGCATATCCCGGTACACCGCCGGAGGCATTCATATAGAGTCATCTTTTGTTCTAGCATCAAGTTGTAATCATTGAGTTGTAAATAAATAGAAGTGTGATGATCATCATTTTCTAGAGCATTGTCCCAAGTGAGGAAATAAAAAATATATAATGAGAGAAAAAGAGAGAAGGGACAATGTTACTATCCTTTGCCACACTTCTACTTCAAAGTAGCACCATAATCTTCATGATAGAGAGTCTCTTGTTTTGTCACTTTCATATACTAGTGGGAATTTCCATTATAGAACTTGGCTTGTATATTTCAACAATGGGCCTCCTCAAAGTGCCCTAGGTCTTCGTGAGCAAGCAAGTTGGATGCACACCCACTTAGTTTCTTTTGTTGAGCTTTCATACATTTATAGCTCTAGTGCATCCGTTGCATGGCAATCCCTACTCCTTGCATTAACATCAATCGATGGGCATCTCCATAGCCCATTGATTAGCCTCGTTGACGTGAGACTTTCTCATTTTTTGTCTTCTCCACATAACCCCCATCATATTCTATTCCACCCATAGTGCAATATCCATGGCTCGCGCTCATATATTGCGTGAAAGTTTATAGGTTTGAGATTACTAAGGTATGAAACAATTGCTTGGCTTGTCATCGGGGTTGTGCATGATGAGAGCATTCTTGTGTGACGAAAATGGAGCATGACTAAACTATATGATTTTGTAGGGATGAACTTTCTTTGGCCACGTTATTTTGAGAAGACATAATTGCTTAGTTAGTATGCTTGAAGTATTATTATTTTTATGTCAATATGAACTTTTATCTTGAATCTTTCGGATCTGAATATTCATACCACAATTAAGAAGAATTACATTAAAATTATGCCAAGTAGGACTCCGCATCAAAAATTCTGTTTTTATCATTTACCTACTCGAGGACGAGCAGGAATTAAGCTTGGGGATGCTTGATACGTCTCCAACGTATCTATAATTTTTGATTGCGTCATGCTATATTATGTACTGTTTTGGACATTATTGGGCTTTATTATCCACTTTTATATTATTTTTGGGACTAACCTATTAACCGGAGGCCCAGCCCAGAATTGTTGTTTTTTGCCTATTTTAGGGTTTCGAAGAAAAGGAATATCAAACGGAGTCCAAACGGAATGAAACCTTCGGGAACGTGATTTTCTCACCAAACATGATCCAGGAGACTTGGACCCTACGTCAAGAAACAAAGGAGGAGGCCACGAGGTAGGGGCGCGCCTACCCCCCTAGCATGCCCTCCACCCTCATGGGCCCCTGTTGCTCCACCGACGTACTCCTTCCTCCTATATATACCTACGTACCCCCAAACGATCAGATACGGAGCCAAAACCCTAATTCCACCACCGCAACTTTCTGTATCCACGAGATCCCATCTTGGGGCCTGTTCCGGAGCTCTGCCGGAGGGGGTATCCATCACGGAGGGCTTCTACATCATCACCATAGCCCCTCCGATGAAGTGTGAGTAGTTCACCTCAGACGTACGGGTCCATAGTTATTAGCTAGATGGTTTCTTCTCTCTTTTTGGATCTCAATACAATGTTCTCCCCCTCTCTTGTGGAGATCTATTCGATGTAATCTTCTTTTTACGGTGTGTTTGTTGAGACCGATGAATTGTGGGTTTATGATCAAGTCTATCTATGAACAATATGTGAATCTTCTCTGAATTCTTTTATGTATGATTGGTTATCTTTGCAAGTCTCTTCGAATTATCAGTTTGGTTTGGCCTACTAGATTGATCTTTCGTGCAATGGGAAAAGTGCTTAGCTTTGGGTTCAATCTTGCGGTGTCCTTTCCCAATGACAGTAGGGGCAGCAAGGCACGTATTGTATTGTTTCCATCGAGGATAACAATATGGGGTTTTCATCATATTGCATGAGTTTATCCCTCTACATCATGTCATCTTGCTTAAGGCGTTACTCTGTTTTCATGAACTTAATACTCTAGATGCATGCTGGATAGCGGTCGATGAGTGGAGTAATAGTAGTAGATGCAGGCAGGAGTCGGTCTACTTGTCTCAGACATGATGCCTATATACATGATCATACCTAGATATTCTCATAAGTCATAACTATGCTCAATTCTGTCAATTGCTCAACAGTAATTCGTTCACCCACCGTAGAATACCTATGCTCTTGAGAGAAGCCACTAGTGAAACCTATGGCCCCCGGGTCTATCTTCATCATATTAATCTTCCAACACTTAGTTATTTTCATTGCCTTTTATTTTACTTTGCATCTTTATCACAAAAATACCAACAATATTATCTTATCATATCTATCAGATCTCACTCTCGTAAGTGGTCGTGTAGGGATTGACAACCCCTTATCGCGTTGGTTGCGAGGATTTATTTGTTTTGTGCAGGTACGAGGGACTCGCGCGTAGCCTCCTATTGGATTGATACCTTGGTTCTCAAAAACTGAGGGAAATACTTACGCTACTTTGCTGCATCATCCCTTCCTCTTCGGGGAAAACCAACGCAGTGCTCAAGAGGTAGCACTCCCTCCCCTTGTGTTCGGCGTTTAGCTTGCCGGCCTGCTTGAAGACCCAGCGTTCTCTGTTGGTGTGATTTGCAGGTTTGTCGGAGGTGCCATGAATCTGACATAATCTATCTAGAATCTTATTTAGGCTGGACGGTCCATCTCTGCTGCCTTTAAATGGCTTTTTCCGTTGACCGGGTCGAGAGCCCCTGAATCCGGCGTTTACCGCCGTGTTGTCTAGGTTGTCTTCGTTGTTCCGATGCTTGCTTTTATTACGCCGCGGTTTCCCGTTGCCATCCCTGACTTCGTATGTGACTGGGTTGTTGGTGCCGCTATGGGCTAGCCAACTGTCTTCGCCCGTGCAAAAGCGGGTCATAAGGCTTGTTAGGGATGTCATTGTCCTCGGTTTTTCCTGGCCGAGGTGTCTGGCGAGCCATTCGTCCCGGTCACTGTGCTTGAAAGCCGCTAAGGCTTCGGCATCCGGGCAGTCGACGATTTGATTCTTCTTTATGAGAAATCTGTTCCAAAGATTTTGGGTTGACTCTCCGGGCTGTTGAATTATGTGACTTAAATCGTCTCCGTCCGGAGGTCGGACATAGGTCCCTTGAAAATTGGCCCTAAAAGCATCCTCAAGCTCTTCCCAGCTTCAAATTGAGTTTTCGGGGAGGCTTTTCAGCCAGTGCCGAGTTGGTCCTTTCAACTTGAGGGGCGGGTATTTGATGGCGTGGAGATCATCTCCGCGAGCCATGTGGATGTGAAGGATAAAGTCCTCAATCCAGACCCCAGGGTCTGTCGTTCCGTCGTATGCCTCTATGTTCACGGGTTTGAATCCCTCTGGAAATTCATGGTCCAGCACCTCATCGGTGAAGCATAGGGGGTGCACGGCACCCCTGTATTTGGATGTGTCGTGGCATTCTTCGGACAGTTGTAGCGTTTGGTTTTGATTCCGAGTTGTTATTCGATCAGTATAGTCGTTTGGGCGGCCATGATTCTGTGCCGGAGCGCGCTTCCTAGATCCGTAGATGGACCTGGCCATACCGGCTTTTTTGTGCAGGTCTTCACGTAAATCGTGTGCTGACTTGTGTGCGATGTCGTTAGCCGCCCTGTCGCGGCCACGGGGTGGTCGATCCGGCTGATCGGCCGTTTTATTTTTCGACTGAATGGGCTCTAAAGCCTCGTCGTCGAATTCAGGCAGTAGCTTGCACTTTGGATAGCTCTTTGTGTGGCGACTGTCGCCGTACTTTTCTTCAGTGTCAAGTGCTACCTCTTTTAGCACTGTGTTGGTTTTCCCCGAAGAGGAAGGGATGATGCAGCAAAGTAGCGTAAGTAGTTCCCTCGGTTTTTGAGAACCAAGGTATCAATCCAGTACAAGGCTACGCGCAAATCCCTCATACCTGCACAAAAAAAAAATCCTCGCAACCAACGCAAATAGGGGTTGTCAATCCCTATAGGGCCACTTGCGAGACTGAGATCTGATAGATATGATAAGATAATATTTGGGTATTTTTATGATAAATATGCAAAGTAAAATAAAAGCAAAGTAAATAGCAAAGTAAATGACTAAGTAGTAGGAGATTGATATGATAAAGATAGACCTGGGGGCCATAGGTTTCACTAGTGGCTTCTCTCGAGAGCATAAGTATTCTACGGTGGGTGAACAAATTACTGTTGAGCAATGGACAGAATTGAGCATAGTTATGAGAATATCTAGGTATGATTATGTATATATGCATCACGTCTGAGACAAGTAGACCGACTCATGCCTGCATCTACTACTATTACTCCATGCATCGACCGCTATCCAGCATGCATCTAGAGTATTAAGTTAAAAATAGAGTAACGCCTTAAGCAAGATGACATGATGTAGAGGGATAGACTCATGCAATATAAAGAAAACCCCATCTTGTTATCCTCTATGGCAACAATACAATGCGTGCCTTGCTGCCCTTACTGTCACCGGGAAAGGACACCGCAAGATTGAACCCAAAGCTAAGCACTTCTCCCGTTGCAAGAAAGACCAATCTAGTAGGGCAAACCAAACTGATAATTCTAAGAGACTTGCAAAGATAACCAATCATACATAAAAGAATTCAGAGAAGATTCAAATATTATTCATAGATAGACTTGATCATAAACCCACAATTCATCGGTCTTAACAAACACACCGCAAAAAGAAGATTACATCAAATAGATCTCCACAATAGAGGGGGAGAACATTGTATTGAGATCCAAAAAGAGAGAAGAAGCCATCTAGCTACTAACTATGGAGCCATAGGTCTGAAGTAAACTACTCACACTTCATCGGAGAGGCTATGGTGTTGATGTAGAAGCCCTCCGTGATCAATGCCCCCTACGGTGGAGCTCCGGAACAGGCCCCAAGATGGGATCTCGTGGATACAGAAAGTTACGGCGGTGGAATTAGGGTTTTGGCTCCTGTTTTGATCGTTTGGGTGTATGTGGGTATATATAGGAGGAAGAAGTACGTCGGTGGAGCAACATGGGCCCCACAAGGGTGGAGGGCACATCTGGGGGGGTAGGCGCACCCCCTACCTCGTGGGCTCCTGTTAGCTGGCTTGACGTAGGGTCCAAGTCTCCTGAGTTGTATTCGGTGAGAAAATCACGTTCCCGGAGGTTTCATTCCGTTTGGACTCCGTTTGATATTCCTTTTCTTCGAAACCCTAAAACAGGTAAAAAACAGCAATTTTGGGCTGGGCCTCCGGTTAATAGGTTAGTCCCAAAAATAATATAAAAGTGGATAATAAAGCCCAATAATGTCCAAAGCAGTAGATAATATAGCATGGAGCAACCAAAAATTATAGATACGTTGGAGACGTATCAAGCATCCCCAAGCTTAATTCCTGCTCGTCCTCGAGTAGGTAAATGATAAAAACAGAATTTTTGATGCAGAGTGCTACTTGGCATAATTTTAATGTAATTCTTCTTAATTGTGGTATGAATATTCAAATCCGAAAGATTCAAGACAAAAGTTCATATTGACATAAAAATGATAATACTTCAAGCATACTAACTAAGCAATTATGTCTTCTCAAAATAACATGGCCAAAGAAAGTTCATCCCTGCAAAATCATATGGTTTAGTCATGTTTCATTTTCGTCACACAAGAATGCTCTCATCATGCACAACCCCGATGACAAGCCAAGCAATTGTTTCATACTTTAGTAATCTCAAACCTATAAACTTTCATGCAATATGTGAGCGCGAGCCATGGACATGGCACTATAGGTGGAATAGAATATAATGAGGGGGTTATGTGGAGAAGACAAAAAAGGAGAAAATCTCACATCAACGAGGCTAATCAATGGGCTATGGAGATGCCCACCGATTGATGTTAATGCAAGGAGTAGGGATTGCCATGCAACGGATGCACTAGAGCTATAAAAGTATGAAATCTCAACAAAAGAAACTAGTGGGTGTGCATCCAACTTGCTTGCTCACAAAGACATAGGGCACTTGAGGAGGCCCATTATTGGAATATACAAGCCAAGTTCTATAATGAAAAATTCCCACTAGTATATGAAAGTGATAACATGAGAGACTCACTACTATGAAGATCATGGTGCTACTTTGAAGCACAAGTGTGGCAAAGGATAGTAACATTGTCCCTTCTTTTCTCTCATTTTCATTTTTTTCATTTTTTTGGGCCTTCTCTTTTTTATGGCCTTTTTCTTCTTTTTTTATAATTCCTCACTTGGGACAATGCTCTAGAAAATGATGATCATCACACTTCTATTTATTTACAACTCAATGATTACAACTCGATACTAGAACAAAAGATGACTCTATATAAATTCCTCCGGCGGTGTACCGGGATATGCAATGGACCAAGAGTGACATGTATGAAAGAATTATGAACGGTGGCTTTGCCACAAATACTATGTCAACTACATGGTCATGCTAAGCAATATGACAATGATGAATGTGTCATGATGAACGGAATGATGGAAAGTTGCATGGCAATATATCTCGGAATGGCTATGGAAATGCCATAATAGGTAGGTATGGTGGCTGTTTTGAGGAAGATATAAGGAGGTTTATGTGTGAAAGAGCGTATCATGTCACGGGGTTTGGATGCACCAGCGAAGTTTGCGCCAACTCTCAATGTGAGAAAGGGCAATGCACGGTACCGAAGTGGCTAGCAAGGATGGAAGGGTGAGAGTGCGTATAATCCATGGACTCAACATTAGTCATAAAGAACTCACATACTTATTGCAAAAATCTACAAGTCATCAAAAACCTCGGTACTACGCGCATGCTCCTAGGGGGATAGATTGGTAGGAAAAGACCATCGCTCGTCCCCGACCGCCACTCATAAGGAAGACAATCAAATAACACCTCATGTTTCAAATTTGTTGCATAAAGTTTACCATACGTGCATGCTACGGGACTTGCAAACCTCAACACAAGTATTTCTCAATTTCACAACTACTCAACTAGCACGACTTTGATATTATTACCTCCATGTCTCAAAACAATCATCAAGCATCAAACTTCTCTTAGTATTCAACACACTCATAAGAAAGTTTTATTATTATTCTTGCATACCAAGCATATTAGGATTTTTAGCAAATTACCATGCTATTTAAGACTCTCAAAATAATCTAAGTGAAGCATGAGAAATCAATAGTTTCTATAAAACAAATCCACCACCATGCTCTAAAAGATATAAGTGAAGGACTAGAGCAAAATTATATAACTCAAAAGATATAAGCGAAGGACATAGAGTATTCTAACAAATTCCAAATCATGTATGGCTCTCTCAAAAGGTGTGTACATCAAGGATGATTGTGGTAAACTAACAAGCAAAGACTCAAATCATACAAGACGCTCCAAGTAAAACACATATCATGTGGTAAATAAAAATATAGCTCCAAGTAAAGTTACTGACAGAAGTAGACGAAAGAGGGGATGCCTTCCGGGGCATCCCCAAGATTAGGCTCTTGCCACTCCTTGTTCCATAATCCATCAAATCTTTACCCAAAACTTGAAAACTTCACAACACAAAACTTAAAGTAGAAAACTCGTGAGCTCCGTTAGCGAAAGAAAACAAAAGACCACTTCAAGGTACTGTAATGAACTCATTATTTATTTATATGGGTGTTATACCTACTGTATTCCAACTTCTCTATGGTTTATAAACTAATTTACTAGCCATAGATTCATCAAAATAAGCAAACAACACACGCAAAACAGAATCTGTCAAAAATAGAACAGTCTGTAGTAATCTGTAGCTAGCGCAAGATCTGGAACCCCAAAAATTCTAAAATAAATTGCTGGACGTGAGGAATTTATCTATTAATCATCTGTAAAAAGAATTAACTAAATAGAACTCTCCAAATAAAAATGGCAGCAGTTCTCGTGAGCGCTAAAGTTTCTGTTCTTTTTACAACAAGTTCAACAAGACTTTCCCCAAGTCTTCCCAACGGTTCTACTTGGCACAAACACTAATTAAACACAAAAAACACAACCAAAACAGAGGCTAGATAAATTATTTATTGAATAATAGCAAGGATAAATATTGGGTTGTCTCCCAACAAGCGCTTTTCTTTAAGGCCTTATAGCTAGGCATAATATTTCAATGATGCTCACATGAAAGACAAGAGTTGAAGCACAAAGAGAGCATCATAAAACATGTGAAAAACACATCTAAGTGTAACATACTTCCTATGCATAGGCATCTTATAGGCAAACAAATTATCAAGGCAAGCAAAAACTAGCATATGCGAGGAAGCGGAAAGAAACAATGGCAATCTCAACATAACGAGAGGTAATTTAGTAACATGAAAATTTCTACCACCATATTTTCCTCTCTCGTAGTAATTATATGTAGGATCATAAGCAAATTCAACAAAATAGATATCACATAAAATATTTTCAACACGATCCACATGCATGCAAAGTTGACACTCTTCCAAAATAGTGGGATTAACATTAACTAAAATCATGACCTTTCCAGACCCACTTTTATCAAAAATTTCATAATATTGAACATTCTCCAAATATGTGGGATCTAAAGTTGACACTCTTCCAAACCCACTTCAAATAATATTGCAAACACTATTATCAATCTCATATTCATCATGGGGCTTAAATAAATTTTCAATACCATAAGAAGAATCACCCCAATCATGATCATTGCAACAAGTAGAGGACATAGCAAAACTAGCATCCCCAAGCTTAGGGTTTTGCATATTATTAGCACAATTGACATCAAGAAAATCTATAGTAAAATCATTGCATTCAAGCTTTTTATTCAAAGATCTATCATGAATTGCTTCATAAAGTAATTCATCACACTTTTCAGATTCACGAATTTCAAGCAAAACCTCATAAAGATAATGTAGTGCACAGAACTCACTAGCAATTGGTTCATCATAATTGGATCTCTTAAAAAGATTAGCAAGCGGATGACGATCCATAGATCTTAGGTTCTCTGTTTAGCAATAAATAAATAACTATTCCAACCAAACGAGCAAACGAGCCAAGTAATACATTAAAGCAAACGGAGAAGGAGAGGGAGGATAGGGAGAGAGGGCGAATAAAACGGCAAGGGTGAATTGGGGGGAGAGGAAAACAAGAGGCAAATGGCAAATAATGTAATGCGGGAGATAAGGGTGTGTGATGGGTACTTGGTATGTTGACTTTTGCGTAGACCTCCCCGGCAACGGCGCCAGAAATCCTTCTTGCTACCTCTTTTAGCACTGCGTTGGTTTTCCCCGAAGAGGAAGGGATGATGCAACAAAGTAGCCTAAGTATTTCCCCCAGTTTTTGAGAACCAAGGTATCAATCCAGTAGGAGGCTACGCGCAAATCCCTCGTACCTGCACAAAACAAATAAATCCTCGCAACCAACGCAAATAGGGGTTGTAAATCCCTATAGGGCCACTTACGAGAGTGAGATCTGATAGATATGATAAGATAAGATTTTTGGTATTTTTATGATAAAGGTGCAAAGTAAAATAAAAGCAAAGTAAATAGCAAAGTAAATGACTAAGTATTAGGAGATTGATATGATAAAGATAGACCCAGGGGCCATAGGTTTCACTAGTGGCTTCTCTCAAGAGCATAAGTATTCTACGGTGGGTGAACAAATTACTGTTGAGCAATGGACAGAATTGAGCATAGTTATGAGAATATCTAGGTATGATTATGTATATAGGCATCACGTCCGAGACAAGTAGACCAACTCCTGCCTGCATCTACTACTATTACTCCACTCATCGGCCGCTATCCAGCATGCATCTAGAGTATTAAGTTAAAAACAGAGTAACGCCTTAAGCAAGATGACATGATGTAGAGGGATAGACTCATGCAATATGAAGAAAACCCCATCTTGTTATCCTCGATGGCAACAATACAGTACGTGCCTTGCTTCCCTTACTGTCACCGGGAAAGGACACCGCAAGATTGAACCCAAAGCTAAGCACTTCTCCCATTGCAAGAAAGATCAATCTAGTAGGCCAAACCAAACTGATAATTCAAAGAGACTTGCAAAGATAACCAATCATACATAAAAGAATTCAGAGAAGATTCAAATATTATTCATAGATAGACTTGATCATAAACCCACAATTCATCGGTCTCAACAAACACACCGCAAAATGAAGATTACATCGAATAGATCTCCACAATAGAGGGGGAGAACATTGTATTGAGATCCAAAAAGAGAGAAGAAGCCATCTAGCTACTAACTATGGACCCGTAGGTCTGAAGTAAACTACTCACACTCCATCGGAGAGGCTATGGTGTTGATGTAGAAGCCCTCCGTGATCGATGCCCCCTCCGGCGGAGCTCCGGAACAGGCCCCAAGATGGGATCTCGTGGATACAGAAAGTTACGTCGGTGGAATTAGGGTTTTGGCTCCTGTTCTGATCGTTTGGGGGTACGTGGGTATATATAGGAGGAAGAAGTACGTCGGTGGAGCAACAGGGGCCCCATGAGGGTGGAGAGTGCACCTGGGGGGGTAGGCGCGCCCCCCTACCTCGTGGGCTCCTGTTAGCTGGCTTGATGTAGGGTCCAAGTCTCCTAAGTTGTATTCGGTGAGAAAATCACGTTCCCGAAGGTTTCATTCCGTTTGGACTCCGTTTGATATTCCTTTTCTTCGAAACCCTAAAACAGGTAAAAAAAACACCAATTCTGGGCTGGGCCTCTGATTAATAGGTTAGTCCCAAAAATAATATAAAAGTGGATAATAAAGCCCAATAATGTCCAAAACAGTAGATAATATAGCATGGAGCAATCAAAAATTATAGATACGTTGGAGACGTATCATCAAGTACTTTGTTCCATCTGTTGTTGAGCCTATTCTGCGCGGCCTTAAGCCTTTGCTTCTGCTTCTTCAGGCTCTTCGCGGTGGCGATAAGCCTTCTATGGAGGTTCTCTTGTTCCAAGTGCCTTTCCGGGACGATGTGTGCATCGTCGTCCGGACTGTTCTCCTCTTTGGAGACAGGTTGATGAGCTTTACCCTCGGCGTTGCCGTGATCGGACGGCGGCTCCGTACTATGTTCGCCGTCCGCTGGCTCATCCTGCTCCATCGCTGGGTCCATGTGGTCGTCGTTTCCTTTGGAGTCGACCGGGGTATTATTCTTTCATGCGCTGTTATCGATGTTTTTGCTGAGGCGGGATTTGGAGTGGCGCCTACGTTGTCGCTTTGGTTGCTTCTCGAGGGGACTATCCTTCGTTGCATCCTCCCGTTCCTCGTTGTTGTTTTCTTTGGGTGTATCCACCATGTATATATCGTGTGATGAAGTGGTTGTCCAGCGCCCTATGGGCGGTGGTTCCTGTTTCTCTCCTGGATCGTCGTCCATACCGTCGATGTCTTCGGAGTCGAAATCAAGCATGTCGGTTAAGTAGTCGACAGTGGCTATTAAGTGGGTGGTGGGTGGGGAACGAATTCCTTCGTCGTCCGCTTCCCACTCGAGTCGGGCATAGTTCGGTCGAGGGTCTCCTGACAAGAAGAGAGACCTCAATGAATCTAGCACATCGCCCAAGGGCGAGTGCTGAAAAATATCCGCGAAGGTAAACTCCATGATCGGTGCCCAATCAGATTGGATAGGCACGCACACAGGCGGTTCGGAGCCTGTAGCCAGGGACGAATCCAAGGGTCCGGTAACACAGGTCTCATAGGAGGTGAAGTCAGTATTCGGCTCTATCGTTGTTGAGTGTGCGGCCTCCGTGGCAGGGTCCATCCACCCATCCTCGGATGGCACGATCTGCTCCAGATTGAGGGCCGGAGTAACCGCAGGTGCGATCTCCCGAACACCGTCCGATGGCAGAGCTAAGTCATGCTCGTCGTGACTGTGCGGCGCGCCAGACATGAGCTCGAATCCGTCGAAGATCAAGTCTCCGCGGATATCGGTAGTGTAGTTCAAGCTTCCAAATCTGACCCGATGGCCAGGGGCCTAGCTATCGATCTACTCTAGATGGCCAAGCGAGTTGGCCCATAGTACGAAGCCGCTGAATACGAAGATTTGTCCGGGGAGAAAAACCTCACCCTGGATCGCATTGTTGCCGATGATCGAAGGAGCCATCAAGCCTTTACGTGAGGGCACAGTGGAACTCTCAATGAAAGCACCAATGTCGGTGTCAAAACCGGCGGATCTCGGGTAGGGGGTCCCGAACTGTGCGTCTAAGGTTGATGGTAACAGGAGGCAGGGACACAATGTTTACCCAGGTTCGGGCCCTCTCGATGGAGGTAATACCCTACTTCCTGCTTGATTGATCTTGATGATATGAGTATTACAAGAGTTGATCTACCATGAGATCGTAGAGGCTAAACCCTAGAAGCTAGCCTATGATTATGATTGTTCTTGTCCTACGAACTAAACCCTCCGGTTTATATAGACACCGGAGGGGGCTAGGGTTACACGGAGTCGGTTACAGAGAAGGAGATCTACATATCCGAATCGCCAAGCTTGCCTTCCACGCAAAGGAGAGTCCCACCCGGACACGGGACGAAGCCTTCAATCTTGTATCTTCATAGTCCAACAGTCCGGCCAAAGTATATAGTCCGGCTGTCCGAGGACCCCCTAATCCATGACTCCCTCAACCGTAGTTTGAGGAGCTCATGTGTTCACTATGTGCTAATGCTTTGTTCTGGTTCTTTATTAAAAGGAGGCCTTAATATCCCTTAGTTTCCTTATGGACCCCGCTGCCATGGGAGTGTAGGACAAAAGATGTCATGCAAGTTCTTTCCATAAGCACGCATGACTATTTACGGAATACATGCCTACATTATATTTATGAACTGGAGCTAGTGCCGCATCACCCTAGGTTATGATTGTTATATGATGAATATCATCCAACAAATTCACCGATCCAATGCCTATGAATTTCCCACATATTGTTTCTGCTAAGTTACTATTGCTATTGTTGCTGTCACAACTGCTACAAAATTATTGCTATCACTGTTACCGTTACTGTTACCACTACTATCAAAACTATCATATTATTGTGCTACTAATCATATTGCTGCAGATAATAATCTCCAGGTGTGGTTGAATTAACAACTCAGCTGCTAATACTTGCAAATATTCTTTACGGCTCCCCTTGTGTCGAATCTATAAATTTGGGTTGAATACTCTACCCTCGAAAACTGTTGTGGTCCCCTATACTTGTGGGTTATCAAGTAGCAGTACTGCTTAGCTGAGCAGTAGTACCGCTTTTGGGCGGTAGTGCCGCGAGGCAGTGTCGCGCGTGGTATCGCTGCTTTTGGGGACGCAATTTTTTGTGTCGGCTTTTGCGGCAGTGGGACGGTAGCACGAGCGGTAGTACTGCCCCTGCACTACCGCTCCACTTCCGCTTCCCTTCCTTGTCGCTGCGTGTTCTCAGTGGTAGTAGAGCAGCTGTGGTGGGTAGCACTACCGCCTGTAGGTGGTAGTGCCGCTGATGCGACTCTGCCTCGCCCCCCTGTTTTGCTCTGCCTCCATAGTGCCATGTGCTGCAACCCCAGTGGTAGTACCACTGGGGCGAGCAGTAGTACTGCTCCGGCGGCACTACTGGCTCATGGTCTTGCACTGTTGCACTACACTACATGCACTACCGCCTGGGCGGTAGTATCACTCCTCTGAGTGGTAGTACCGCTTGTGTGCGGGCTGAGCGCATAACGGTTGGATTCAGGAGTGCTTATAAAAGGGGGTCTTCTTCCCGATTGAACCTTATTCTTCGAGCTCGTGTTTTGCCCCCATTGTTGACCTTCTTTGAGCTTGCTTTCTCTCAATCTCTCCATGGATTCTTGCTATTTTGGGGGGGAGAGAGAGGAGATCTAGATCCACATTTCCACCAATCAATTTCTCATCATTGTGAGGGGAACCCCTTGGATCTAGATCTTGGAGTTCTTGGTGTTCTCCTTCTTGTTCTTCCTCTCATTTTCCTCCATAGCTTTTGTTGCTTTGGTGGGATTTGAGAGTGAGGGACTTGGGCACTCTGTGTGCCCTTGCCATTCCATTAGTTGCATCGATTGGAGTTCTCCACGGTGAGACATGGAAGTGAAGTTGAGAAGCTTGTTACTCTTTGGTGTTTGGGCACCCTAGAGCTTATTCCTCTTTGGTGCCTTGGTGCCCTAGACAGTTGGTGTTGTCGGAGCTCAATCATTGTGGTGTAAAGCTCCGGGCAAGCGTCGGGGTCTCCAATTAGGTTGTGGAGATCGCCCCGAGCAATTTGACTGGTACCGGTGACCGCCTCCAAGGGTTGCCAAAGTGTACGGGTTCGGTGAGCTCCCCCAAGGGTTGCCATTTGTATGGGTTCGATGACCGCCCTCAAGGGTCCCTTGGTGGAAGCACGACATCTTGCATTATGCGAGGGCCTGAGGAGATTACGGTGGCCCTAGTGGCTTCTTGGGGAGCATTGTGCTTCCACACCACTCCAAACGGAGATTAGCATCCAGAAGGGTGTGAACTTCGGGATACATCATCGTCTCCGCGTGCCTCAGTTATCTCTTACCCGAGCCCTTTACTTTGTGATAGCCATAGTGTTTCATGTTATATATCTTGCTACCACTTAGTTGTTTATCTTGCTTAGCATAAGTTGTTGGTGCACATAGGTGAGCCTAGTTGTTGTAGGTTTTGTGCTCGACAAATTAACGGCTAGGCTCATTCCGCATTTGTTCAAGCCTGAACCATAATTATTTTAAAGCGCCTATTCATCCCCCCTCTAGGCGACATCCTCAATCTTTCACCCCCTCCTGTTATTTCTTTTGTCGGTATTTTTTATATATTCCAAAACAATTCTCCGTAAATTTTTAGGTCATTTGGAGTTGTGTAGAATAGCTATCTCTATTGTAGCCTCTTCTGGTCCAGAATTCTAGCTACCGGCAATCTCCCTCTTCATGTGAAACTTGCAAAATAAGAGAGAAAAGGCATAAGAATAGTATCATAAAGTGAAATAATGACCCAAAATATAATAAATAATAGTAGGAAAACATGATGCAAAATGGACGTTGATATGTCTCCAACGTATCTATAATTTATGAAGTATTCATGCCATGTTTACAACAATTTTATATGGTTTTGGTATGATTTGCATGGAACTAACCCGGACTGACGTTGTTTTTAGCAGAACTACCGTGGTGTTGTTTTTTGTGCATAAATGAAAGTTCTCCAAATGAGCTGAAACTTTTTGACGATTTTTCTTGGAACAGAAGAGACCCCCGAAGCTTCATGGGAGGGCCAGAAGAGCCACGAGGAGGGCACAACCCACCAGGGAGCGCCTGGTTGTGCTCACCTCGAGGCCCATCTTCGCGTGAAACCAACGCTAAAAAATCCTATAAATAGAGAAATCATCAGAAATAACCCTATATCAGAAGTTCCGCCGCCACAAGGCTCTGTAGCCATCGAAAACCAATCTAGAACCCGTTCCGGCACCCTGCTGGAGGGGGGAATCATCACCAGTGGCCATCTTCATCATCCCGGCGGCCACCACGATGAGGAGGGAGTAGTCTACCCTCGAGGCTGAGGGTTTGTACTAGTAGCTATGTGTTTAATCTCTCTCTCTCTCTCGTGTTCTTGAGATGTCACGATCTTGATGTATCGCGGGCTTTGTTAATATAGTCGGATCATATGGAGTTTCCCCCTCTCTATCTTGTTGTGATGAATTGAGTTTTTCCCTTTGAGATTTCGTTGTTATCGGATTGAATACTTTTATGGATTTGAGAGCACTTGATATATGTCTTGCATATGAATACTCATGGTGACAATGGGGTGTCATATAGATTCACTTGATATGTGTTTTGGCATTCAACTCGCGGATTCCCGCGGTGACATTGGGGTAATCTATGCATAGGGGTTGATGCACGTTCTTGTCTTTTGTTTCTCTGGTAGAAATCTTAGGGCACTCTTTGAGGTTCTTTATGTTGTATTGAGTATTACGAATTTGAAATTATTTGGTGTTATTTTAGTACGAACTCTTGGATAGATCGATCGGAAAGAATAGCTTCGAGGTGGTTTCGTACCCTACAAACGATTTCTTCTTATGCTCTCCGCTAGATAGGAACTTTGGAGTGATTCTTCGTTGCACATTGAGGGATGGTTATATGATCCAATTATATTAGCACTGTTGAGAGATTGCACTAGCGAAAGTACGGACCCTGGGCCTCATTTTCAAGCATTGCAATACCATTGTTGTGCCCGTTTACTTTTTGCTACCTTGCTGTTTTTATTTATCCAGATTATAAAAATATATTTCTACCATCAATATTACACTTTTATCACCATCTCTTTGCCGAACTAGTGCACCTATACAATTTTCCATTGTATTGGGTGTGTTGGGGACACAAGAGATTTCTTGTATTTGGTTGTAGGGTTGTTTGAGAGAGACCATCTTCATCCTACGCCTCCCATGGATTGATAAACCTTAGGTCATCCACTTGAGGGAAAATTGCTACTGTCCTACAAAACTCTGTGCTTGGAGGCCCAACACGAGTCTACAATAATAAAGTTGCGTAGTATACATCAAGCTCTTTTCTGGCGCCATTGCTGCGGAGGTTAGGTAAGCGGCACTCACATCCCGTCAACGAAGCTCTTTTCTGGTGCCGTTGCCGGGGAGGTGAGTGCATGAAGGTATATCTTTAGATCTTGTAATCAAATCTTTTAGTTTCTTGTTTTATCACCAGTTTGGTTTATAAAAAAACTACAAAAAATGGAATTGAGGTTGCATCATATCATTCATCTTCATAATGTCTTTCGTGAAAATGATGGAAAGGGAAATTGTTCTCAATTGATAGAAGAAGAATTCAATAGAATGTTTGGTATAAATGATGAGCATGATTGCAATGTCATTAGTATGAATTCTTTGAATATCCATGATGCCAACGATATGTAGCTTGGGGATGCTATGTTTGATGAAGATGATATTTTTAGTCCCCCAAGATTTAATGTGCAAATTTTTTATAATTATAGCATGCCTCCTATTTATGATGATTATATTGATGAAAGTGGATTTGAAGAGGTCATGACTTTATTTAGTGATGAATCCACTATTTTGGAAGAGGTTTCAATTGATTGTGACAACAAAGTTGCTATCTATGATGATTATGGTGATGACATATATGTTATAGAGAATAGTGACAACCATGAAACTTGTCATCATGATTTTAATTTTCAATCCCATGATAGTTATTTTGTTGAGTTTGCTCCCACTACTATTCATGAGAATAAATTTGCTTATGTGGAGAGTAATAAAATTTCTATGCTTGTGGATCATGAAAAGAATGTTTTATGTGATAGCTATATTGTTGAATTCATTCATGATGCTACTGAGAATTATTATGAGAGAGGAACACATGCTTTTACATATATCAATAATATCAAGTTTCCTCTCTATGTGTCGAAAGTTTTGAAGTTGCAGTTGTTTTGCCTTCCTATGCTAGTTGATTTTTGTTCCCATAAGTTGTTTTCTCACAAAATCCCTATGCATAGGAAGTGTGTTAGGCTTAAATGTGGTTGCCATGTGTTTCATGATGATCTTTTTATGTTTCAATTCTTATCTTTTATGTGAGCATCATTGAAATCACCATGCCTAGCTAAAAGGCATTAAAGAAAAGCGCTTGTTGGGAGACAACCCAACACCTTTACCTACTATTTTTATGTGTTCACATGATTAGGCTAATGGAGTAATCATGCTTTATTGCTTTTGTTTCAATAAAGTGCCAAGTAAGACCTTCGGGATGGCTTACGGTGATAGTTGATTTGATCTTGTTGAAAAACAGAAACTTTTGCGCTCAGGAATACAATTCTCATTTTTAACAGAAGCGTGATAAAATGCTGATTCTTTTTAAGAAGATTCATAGACAAATTACCTAGGTTTTCCTATTTTTCAGAATTTTTGAAGTAGCAGAAGTATGGTTGGAGTACAGATTACTACAGACTGTTCTGTTTTTGACACATTCTGTTTTCAGTGCATAGTTTGCTTGTTTTCTAGTTTCCATGGCTTATATTGCTCAATATAAATTGTGGAAATGATATGCTACAGTAGGCATTGTGTGTAAACAATTATCAATCTTGTCTTTGATAGTACCAAAGTGAAATGGTTTGCTCTTTATCACACTAACATATCTCACGAAGTTTCGTTAAGTTTTGTGTGATTGAAGTTTTCAAGTTTTGGGTGATGTCGATATGAGGAGAATAAGGAGTGACAAGACCCTAAGCTTGAGGACGCCCAAGGCACCCCAAGGTAATATTCAAGGAAGATCCAAGTCACTAAGCTTGGGGATGCCTCGGAAGGTATCCCCTCTTTCGTCTTCAACATTATCGGTAACCTTACTTGAAGCTATGTTTTCATTCGTCACATGACATGTGTTTTGCTTGGAGCGTCATTTTATTTTGTTAGGATTTTCTTGTTGTTTTAATAAAATGCTTAGATCTGAAAGTTTTTTAATAAGAGAGAGCAATAGCTACCTATTTACTTAACTACTCGCTTGATCTTCACTTATATATTTTTTGGAGTAGCTCGTCATTTACTCTTGTGCTTCACTTATATCCTATGAGTAAATCGTTGAATGAATTGAATACCATGAAGTTGAAATTATATCATGCCTAGTGGTAGCTTCACATTGGGTTTAGAAAGTGAATCTTTTGAGGCTTGACAATCACAATATTGGTCATACAAGCAATTCACGAATAATTAGTATAAGGAAGAGAACTTTCACATGCAAATACACTATCATGGAAATCTTTTGTGATTGTGAGCCCCCATCAAAATATTATATGCCTAAATTGTTGACGTTGGACAAGGAAGACAACGTAATGGTTTATGTTTGTTCATATTCACATAGAAGTTATATTGTCATAGATCCTTCAACATGTGGTGCTTGCCCCCATCCTTGCTAGCCAAAAATTCCGCACCAAGTAGAGATACTACTTGTGCATCCCAAAACCCTTGAACCCAAATCTTATCTTCAAGAGTCCACCATACCTACCTAAGGATTGAGCAAGATCCTTCAAGTAAGTTGTCATCGGTGCAATAAGGCAATAAATACTGCTTCTAAAAGTGTGAGATCATTTAGTGTAAGAGAAAATTGAGCGTTGTATGAACTTCTGATGGTGAAGAATAAAAGCGACAGACTACATAATAAAGGTTGCCATCACAAGGGGCAATACAACGTGACGTTCTTTTGCACTAAGGGTTGAGCATACAAACAAATAAGTGCATGGCAACCTCTACTTCCCTCTATGAAGGACCTATCTTTTACTTTTATGTATTTACTTTTATGCAAAGAGATGAACTTTGAGTTTATGATCAGATCTATCTTTTTATCCATGAAAGTTATTTTGAGTCTTCTTTTGATCTCTTATATGCATGATTGCTTATAGGCTCGTATTTCTTCTTCGATATTTGGGTTTTGTTTGGCCAACTTGATCTATTTATCTTGCAATGGGAAGAGGTGCTTTGTGATGGGTTTGATCTTACGGTGCTTGATCCCAGTGACAGAAGGGGAACCGACACGTATGTATCGTTGCTATTAAGGATAACAGGATGGGGTCTATTTCTACATAAATAGATATTGTCTACATCATGTCATCGTTCTTATTGCATTACTCCATTTCTCCATGAACTTAATACACTAGATGCATGCTGGATAGCGGTCGATGTGTGGAGTAATAGTAGTAGATGTAGGCAGGAGTCGGTTTACTAATCTTGGATGTGATGCCTATATATTGATCATTGCCTTGGATATCATCATAATTATTCGATCTTCTATCAATTTCCCAACAGTAATTTGTTTACCCTCCGCATGCTATTTTCTCGAGAGAAGCCACTAGTGAAATCTACGTCCCCCCGGGTCCATTCTTTATCATATTTGCTTTGAGATCTATTTTTATTCGCTTTTATTTTTAGATCTATTATTCCAAAAACCCAAAAATACCTTGTTGGACTTTTTTGTTACTTATTTTATTTTGCGTTTTATCGAGAGCTATCTATCCAATCTACCACAAATTTATCTATCCTTTTATCGTGGAGGGATTGACAACCCCTCTTACGCGTCGGGTTGCAAGTATTTGTTCTTTGTGTGCAAGTACCGTTTACATAGTGTTTCTTGGTTCTCCTACTGGATTGATCCCTTGGTTTCATAACTGAGGGAAATACCTACATGTGCTACATCATCCCGTCCTCTTTGGGGAAATACCGACGTAGTTCAAGCAACATCAGTTTTCTGAATTATTTTTGTTGTTATTTTGTAGCTATTCTTCACCATTGTCCAGCACGGACATTGGGCAGTTGTGGTTGCAAATTGATGCAAAAACAATTCAATGTTTTTGACTCCAGGAGTTATGACCCTGACTACGTCAGCGTCCTTGAGCAGCCATGTTGCAATCTAGTATGGGCGCTACACCCCTTCCATCTATTTTTATCGTTTTCATTCTTATATCAAGTTGATGTTGCGGTACCAATCAAAGAATATACCACCATGCCATAATTTTATATATTTATTTTTGGATAACAAATGTGCAGATAACAAACTTCAAAACTTCGGTCAGAGAATGAAACACATGGAAGCTTGACCTTGACACATTTGATTGTTTCAGCCAAAATGGGTACCCGCTGTAACGCCCAGAGACCGATGTGCCAGGTGTCTTCCAGTTATTCGCTGTTGTTATCATGTCATTTGCTTGCGTGTTGCATCTTATCATGTCATCATGTGCATTGCATCATCATGTTTAAAAACTTGCATCTGTCCCGGCCTCCTCATTCCGTCCGTTGTCCGTTCTGAGCCCAACCACACTTGCATGCGCCCGCGGCACCTCCGAAATATTATTTTATATGTGGCCGGAAAATGTTCTCGGATTGGGTTGAAAGTTGGCGTGCGGTCTTATTATAGTGTAGATAGACCGCCTGTCAAGTTTCATCGCATTCGGAGATCGTTTGATGCCCCAACGGATAACTATAGCGGCAATATAGCCGGGCACACGTCGGACATTTTCGGTCTCCGGAAACAGTTGCCGGGCTGCACTCCTCTCCTCCCGTCTCAGCCCAACCCGCTCTCCACAGTCCACCTAGGCCCATGCCTACCCCTCTTTGCGCAGTGCACCGGACCTCCTCGCGTGCGCGTCCGAAAGCTGTCCCGGACCCGACCCGGACAGTCGTCACCGTTGGATCCGGGTCATCCCCAAACATCTACAAAACATCTCCGTTTTGTTAATTGGACTCCCTAGCTATTTTATCCGCGATCGTCCGATTGCGATCGTAGGGTTGAGATAGCCCCTAACCTAACCCGTGGTGTATATATTCGTCCACCCCTAGTCCTTTTTGGTCAAACCCTAGAAATTAGGAGGTTTGTCCCTTCACTCGCCGCCGCACTCTCCACCTAATCCCCTCTCGGGATCTTCCCAGATCTGATCCAGCCAACCACGCGCAGCCAACCCACCTTCCCCGTTTTCAGATCCATCATCCATCCCTTCGATCCATCTTCAGTCAACGAGCGCCAACGCTCAAATCCCGCAGGAGCCCGATGCCCTCTGCGCCTCGATCCATCCTCACCTGCAAGATCAGCTCCGTCCTCTCCATTCCCGCCACAGATGAGCATCACACAGCTCTTTTCCTTCTCTTGTCGTCCTCGTCTCTAAACTCTCTCTCATCTCTCTCTCTTATCTTCACCAGGAGATCGCCACCAATCAAAGATGCAGCACCGTCCCGAGCTCCGTCCGTGACGCCAAGTCCCTGCCGCCCAGGACCTCCTCCTCACCGCCCGTCGTCTTCGTTCAAGCCCACCGCCACTGTCGCCTCAAGTCCCTGCCGCCGGCGCGGCGAAGTCCTGATGATGCCGCAGCTCTGCCCCTGTCGAACCATGGACAAACACACCCACCCCGCGTGGACTCGAGCCACGCCACCCGAGGCCTACTGCTCGAGTTGGCCCATCTCCAGCGACCGCGCTGCCTGCGTCTTCGCCAAGGACTGTCGCCGCCGTGCCTACATCGCCTGAGTTCTTCCACGCCGGCCTGCTACCTCGCCTCACCTCGCGCCGCCCGGGTTCTGCGTCCCCTGCCGGACCTCCCCTGCTTCGCCTTGGTCCGTCGTCGCTGCCCATCGCGCCACCCTTTTCCAGGCCCTAGCAGCCGCCGGCGACCTCTGCTCGCTCTGCATCGAGCAGAGGAGCTCGCGCGACTCCCTCCAGCTCGCCTCCTCTTTGACCCGATCTGGCGCCAGCGTGGTCAAACGCCCCAGGCCCAGCTCGCCCTCCATCTCCTAGTGCCAGCTCCCACCTCCACCGACTAGGCCTCAGCCCGTGGTGAGCAGCCCAACTCCTTCAAATTCGGCCCATTAGTTTTTTTTCCTTTGCCCTACAATTTGCTAATTATCTAGGGAAAACCAGTTTTGCAGAAAACCCCTTCATGATCATGCATATAATAACTCTCCAACCATGCATCATATGTAAAAACTTTATATATGAAACTTGCTTAGATTTTCATCTAGTTTAATAATATGAAACTTTCATATATGTTTAAAATGATGTTTGTTTTAATTTGCCTAAATAACTTGCTAAAACGGTTTTACTCATAACTAAATAACCGTAACTCGGAATCTAATAAACTTTATATGTAAATGGGGTGGGAAAATGCCTAGATTATCATGATGGCTTTATTTTGCATATTTAACAACTCTAAAATTATGTTTAGGGCAGAACATTACCAAATCTATAATATGCTCATGAGGAGTTTCCGGAATTGTTGTTCGTTGTTTCCGGCTTCATTTAAACTTGACTAGATAGGTAGTTTTCATTTGCTTCACCCTCTTGCCATGCTAACAACATTTAATATTGTTGGGTACATAAACGAGATCGAACTAAATAATGTGTTGTGGTGTTTTGTCAATATGCAACTCGTTGCATATTGAGCTCCACTTAATTTGTAGTGTTGTTTGTTGCACTTTGCCATGCCATGACATGTATCATTAAACCAGACATGCATCATACTTGTTTGCGCAGCGTGCCATGCTTATGTGGTGGTTGTTTACTATGTTGTTTGCTTCCTTTTCCGGTGTACTTCTTCTCGGTAATCCGGTAACGTCGCGTTTGTGAGGACCCGTTCGACTACGTCCGTTTGTCTTCCTCATGGACTCGTTCTTCTTCCTTGCGGGTCTTCAGGCAAGATGACTGTCGGTGTCAAAACCGGCGGATCTCGGGTAGGGTTTCCCGAACTGTGCGTCTAGGCAGATGGTAACAGGAGACAAGGGACACAATGTTTTACCCAGGTTCGGGCCCTCTTGATGGAGGTAAAACCCTACGTCCTGCTCAATTAATATTGATGATATGGGTAGTACAAGAGTAGATCTACCACGAGATCGAGGAGGCTAAACCCTAGAAGCTAGCCTATGGTATGATTGTTGTATATATTGTATATCTATCGACTAGCCTGGCCTCGGTTTATATAATGCACCGGAGGCCTAGGATAACAAGAGTCCTAGCCGAATACGCCGGTGGGGAGAAGTCCTTGTCTTGATCGCCAAGTCTTGTGGAATCTTCCTTGTATGTGGTAGCCGTCCGAACTGGCCCATGAGTATACGGCCACGGGGGTCCTCGGCCCAATCTAATAGATCGGGAGACGACGTGGTGAGTACCCCCTAGTCCAGGACACCGTCAGTAGCCCCCTGAACCGGTCTTCAAGTTAGGGACGCTCCTCGATTCTTCCGAACTGTTCTTCATCTTCGGTTGCCGGTCTTGAAAACTGGTTCAACAAATCTTCTTTATCTTCGATCTTGAGGATCGCCGAAATGCATTCGGCGAGTTTACACGTCGGGTATCCGAGGAGCCCCTTTAAGTTTCTGGCCTTTATCAATGCCTTGTTATTTTTATGCCACACCTCGGGTTTGAAGTTGTTCCCGGGCGGCAGCGTCCTCTTGCGTCCGAGCTCCAACGCCGGACTGCATTCGAGGTATCTTTTGCAGCCGAGCACCAACGCCGGACCGCTTCCCAGCTCTAACGCCGGAATGTATCCGAGCTCCAACGCCGGACTATGTATCCGAGCTCCAACGCCGGACTATATCCGAGGTGTCATATCACCTTGGTTCAAAAAAGTTTGAAGGAGTTTAGCCGAGCTTAATGCCGGAAATGCCCTCTATGGAGCCAGCCACTAGCACCCGAGCTTTATGCCGGACTGCTTCCGAGGTGGTGCACCACCCCGAATGTGGGCCAATTTTTGTGAATATTTTTTATTGGTGCAATTTATTCTCTGCCGAGATATATAGCCAGTAGCCCTCAAGGTGTGTATCAGTCTAAAACCCGAGATGCACCTGAAGGATGACGTAAGACTGCTGATCCTAGTAGCCGCTGAGACTCAGGTTGATTTGCAAAATCGGCCTAAGGATCAAGTCCAAACTCGGCAGAATACTTCGAGACACTAAAAGCGGTGTGCTCAGTCCTCGAGGCTCAGGTTGGGTGCGGCCGACCAACCTGAGGATCAAAATCTCCTCGGAAACTATATTGCACATAAAATTTTCTGCATTGGACAAGCAATGCAGTAGCCCCCGAGACACTAGTCGGGTGGCAACACCAGATCAGGGGATCGATGTGCCCCTTTAATATTTGTAAATAATAAGCCCGAAGCCCAGTAGCCCCCGAGCCTTAATGCGGGCACGGGTGGCCGAATTAAGGATCAATATCCATAGTAAAATCACAAATTATGTGTAATGACTCTATGTATCCAAGTACTTTACGTCATTAATGCTCGGATCCGCATTGTACAAAACTTTGTTTGACCGACCATCGGCTTCCACCTCCTCGGCCAGTAGCCGAGGAGTGTTTGTCCTACTTTATAAAGCCTTTATGAGGGCAAAGATTTACAACAAACAAGGCAATCTGGCCATACGGTTTTATAAACAAAGGTACGCAGAGAGTTATATCACTGTTTAACAGAAGAAATGTCTTCCAAAGAAAATAGTCCCGCTATCGGTTCCTTTCTTTGGGTTGTCATGCTAAGCATGATCATTAAACCTCAGCTCTAATGTAAGAGCAAAATATTGAGGATTTAGTTTGGGAGGCCAGTTAATAGCCCCCGGTAGTGTTCGGCGACAGTCGGGGTCAAGCCGTAAACACTTCGGCCAATGTTATGAACGGCCCATCATTTAACATAGTCATCGGATCGCTGACCAGTTTACGCTTATTGTGAAAGTCAGTTTTCGGCTTTCTCCACTGAGGTGCTTAACCATGTGAGCTGGAAGCACAATCGCAGTGGTTCTCCCTTTGCACGCCTAGCCGAACAAAACGGAACGTAGGAAGCAAGTGCAGGAGCCGGGCAACCCAACTATTGACCGAAGACACAATTCGAAACCGATGCATATCTAGCAATATCTGAGAATGTTTTTGCCGAATCCTAAAGGTGTCCGGCGTTGCACTGCGAGACTAATGCCGGAGAAGCGCAAATAGTTTTAAAAGTGCCAAAAAGCTTGGAAAACCAAGAAACGTCAGTAAAAACATGACATCCAAACAATATCAAGTGTTCGGTGCCAATCCGAAAGTTGGTCTGAGAAAAAAGAAGTGCTTCTGTCGTGCTTTAACATGATACATCCTATCTCAAGACTTCGAGCGGGTCAGCCTACGGCTTCAACCTCCTATCCCGAGGGCGGAGTACTTCTCATCAGGCCAGTTTAGCAAACTAAACTCTAGCGGCTTTGAGAGAGAAATTAGGCTCCCCGGCTAGTGACCGCACACTCGTGTCGAAAAAGGAGTGATAAATAATAATAAAACTTTGCAACGACTAAGAAGAAGAACACTTATTATAAAACGGCTCAAATAAACTTAAGAGCCCCCAAGTGACTTGGGTAGAGGAATGATTGCATGTACCGAAGTACTTATATCATATCTATGTTCAACCGAACTTTAAACGCATCTTAACCGACCATCAGCTTCTCCCTCTTCGGTCAAGGACCGGAAAGTGTTATGTACTCCATCGGTCGAGAATATCGACGGTGTTTCCAATAACCAGGCAATCAGGCCATAAGGCTGTAACAGACAAAGCGCGCTTAGGGAACTTATGCTATATTACCGTGAAGTGTAAGAAGCATCTTCGAAGAAAATAGTACCCCCACCGATACCCTTCTTCGGTGCTCATTGTTATTATGAGACTTGTGCAATAGATTTTTTGTACTCATGAGCTCCGTTGTGTGCCGACCATCATTGAAAACTATAAGAGCGCTAGCTTTCGGCTTCACCCAGTCTGAGGTCCGGCCCGGTTGACCCGATCATGACAATCGCAGAGGTGCTCCCTTTACTCCCTAGCCGAACAATCGGGAACGTAGGGGTAAACACAGGAGCGAGGCAACCCAGCTTGCAAATCGCTTAAGTCAATATGGTGCATATTGTGGCATAATACACGAACAAGGAACGAAGCCGTACAAGTATAATCATATGCAAGAGGAAAAGCTTCATAAATGAAGCCCCCAAGTGAATTGGGTCCTTGAATTTGTGTGTCACAAACAAAGTTTGGACAAGGAAATTTTTTACAAGCAACTTTTTTCCAAAAAAGTATAATGCTTGGTCGAACCGAACACAAGTTAGAAATTAAAGCTTTGAGCATGAAAGCGACTTAGCTGGTTAATGTGTTCGGTATTGATGACGCGGTCCGAGCTTGATGCGGGGCAAGGTTCCATCCCCCAAGATGGTCCTGAGGTGGCGGAGCGGAGAGCTCGACACGCCGAAGTGGTGACATAGCACGGTCAATGCAGACCGGCAGAGTGACGCCGAAGTCCCCGGATCATTTTCCTGTGCATAAAAAATAGTGCAAACCGGAGATAATAGTAATAATGATAATTAAAAAAATCGTTGCATAATAAATAATTTATGCAAAATGAGTAATATAAGAAATATGGCCTGGCGCCGAAGTGAATGTCGATGCAGGGCATCGGCGTGATGCAGTAAAGGCGTGGCAAAGCCTGAATTCACAGGTCGGTCCGAGCTCCGGATGCGGCGTTCGCCGGACTATGTACGGAAACTGATCGAACCACCACGCGACCTCGTTAATGCGGCCACCATTTGATAGCCCTCTGTACATATGATGGACAAACCAGAGTAATAATTCCTTGGGAAAAATGAACCCAAATAAAAAAAACTGGGATTAATAGCACCTGGTTTATTTGTTGTAGCAATCCGAAGGAAGGTGATTCCCAAAATTGGGACTCGCTCTGCACACCCATTGCCTGATGGGCGATAAAACGACGGCATGGCAATGTTGGTAAAGGTTGACTCGCCGAGGCAAAGCCCTCGGCCCAGCTAATGTGACGGAGCTGGTCGGCTAGTGACGCCGAAGTGTCCGGAGTAGGTTGATGAAGAGATGGCGAAGCCCTCGGTCCAGCCGAGATGTCGAAGCCTCGATGTCAGCTGATGAGTCGAAGTAGGTCGGCGTGATGGACACCAGCTTGAAGAAGCAATAGTGCGGCCCTGCCGATGCAGGTCGTAACGTGGTCGATGCAGGTCGTAACGTGGTCGATGCCGGCTTGATGAAGCGACCGTGCGGCGATGCCGGTATGCCCGCTCCATGTAATCCGTGGGGCGGCGATGTTGGTGATGATTTATCCTTCGCGATGCCGGACTCTTGTTCGGCTTGCCAAGATGATGATTCGAAGAAGTTGAGCTCGGCTCAACAAAGTGACGCTGTGTCTAGCATAGGTCGGTAGCCGTGGAGTGATATTGCCGGACTGGTTTGACACCAGTATGATGTTGAAGATCATGTTCAAAATATCTTAAAGTTAGTGGGATGTGTTCGGGAACAAAACACAATACCCCATACAAAACTTCCTTCAAAAGGGATGTCCGAAATCCCGTTCATAAAAAAGATGAACTCGGGTCGGATTCGTTTTCACGCAGAAAACAGATCCGAAAAGTGATGCACTAATTGGAAGGTTCCTGGAGTTTGGACGGTCGGATCGAGCTCAAATTTTGAGAGGTGGTAGATATAGGAATTCCGAAGCCGATCAATGGTTGGATCTTCCAAAGGACGTCCGAGCTAGAAGCTGGACACCACGCCCTAAACTCATCCAAATTCCCGTTCAGATTTGACAAGGCTCCGGTATATCGTGGATTGCCAGAGATTCCTTCATTGGAACTCGACAAAATTTTCCAGGGTTGTTATAGA
Organism: Triticum urartu; assembly: GCF_003073215.2. Taxonomy (NCBI): domain Eukaryota; kingdom Viridiplantae; phylum Streptophyta; class Magnoliopsida; order Poales; family Poaceae; genus Triticum; species Triticum urartu. The sequence goes on from NC_053023.1 coordinate 559,956,834, forward strand.
CTCAATTCCGCACAATTCCACCAAAGAGATCGTCAAAGCGATACTCGAGGAGATGGTGGCGGCAGATACGAATTCGATGTCCAAAAAAACAGCACGGTCGCTTGAGGGCAATGTTGACGTTGAGCCACCGAGCTCCATAGATGATTCCTCCGTGATCTTGATAGAGATCGGAGTTGATGTTTGATGAAGGCCCTCGTCCGAACATGGTGATCCGAACACGGGGCGCAATTCTTGGTCGAACCAAGGTGGCCAGTCGAGCTGGTGACGAAGATGCCGAAGTCGTAGTTGATGTGCAGGCGAGCCATCGATCCTTTTGTCGATCACGCAGCGGAACTCTCAATGAAAGCACCAATGTCAGTGTCAAAACCGGCGGATCTCGGGTAGGGGGTCCCGAACTGTGCGTCTAGGCGGATGGTAACAGGAGACAAGGGACACAATGTTTTACCCAGGTTCGGGCCCTCTTGATGGAGTTAAACCCTACGTCCTGCTCGATTAATATTGATGATACGGGTAGTACAAGAGTAGATCTACCACGAGATCAAGGAGGCTAAACACTAGAAGCTAGCCTATGGTATGATTGTTGTATATATTGTATATCTATCGACTAGCCTGGCCTCGGTTTATATAATGCACCGGAGGCCTAGGATAACAAGAGTCCTAGCCGAATACGCCGGTGGGGAGAAGTCCTTGTCTTGATCGCCAAGTCTTGTGGAATACTCCTTGTATGCGGTAGCCGTCCGAACTGGCCCATGAGTATACGGCCATGGGGGTCCTCGGCCCAATCTAATAGATCGGGAGACGACGTGGTGAGTACCCCCTAGTCCAGGACACCGTCAATGACCATACCCTCAAAATCACTTCTATCTTTGCTTGCTAGTTGCTCGCTCTTTTGCTATGCCTATGCTGCGATACCTACCACTTGCTTGTCATGCCTCCCATATTGTTGAACCAAGCCTCTAACCCACCTTGTCCTAGCAAACCGTTGTTTGGCTATGTTACCGCTTTGCTCAGCCCCTCTTACAGCGTCGTTAGTTGCAGGTGAAGATTGAAGTTTGTTCCTTGTGGGAACATGGAGATGTTGTTCCTTGTTGGAACATGTTTACTTGTTGGGATATCACAATATATCTTATTTAATTAATGCATCTATATACTTGGTAAAGGGTGGAAGGCTCGGCCTTATGCCTAGTGTTTTGTTCCACTCTTGACGCCCTAGTTTCCGTCATATCAGTGTTATGTTCCCGGATTTTACGTTCCTTACGCGGTTGGGTAATAATGGGAACCCCTTGACAGTTCGCCTTGAATAAAACTCCTCCAGCAATGCCCAACCTTGGTTTTACCATTTGCCTCACCACCACCTACTTTTCCCTTGGGAGTCGCTATCTCAAGGGTCATCTTTGTTTTAACCCCCCCCCCCGGGCTAGTGCTCCTCTGAGTGTTGGTCCGACCAAGCAGACTGCGGGGCCACCTCGGGGCAACTTGAGGTTTGGTTTTACTCGTAGGATGTCTCATTTGAGTGTGCCCTGAGAACGAGATATGTGCAGCTCCTATCGGGATTTGTCGCACATTCGGGCGGTGTTGTTGGACTTGTTTTACCATTGTCGAAATGTCTTGTAACCTGGATGCCGAGTCTGATCGAAATATCTTGGGAGAAGGAATATCCTTCATTGACCGTGAGAGCTTGTGATGGGCTAAGTTGGGACACCCCTGCAAGGATTTGAACTTTCGAAAGCCGTGCCCGCGGTTATGGGCAGATGGGAATTTGTTAACGTCCGATTGTAGAAAACCTAAAGTTGACCTTATTTAAAATGCATCAACCGCGTGTGTAACCGTGATGGTCTCTTCTCGGCGGGGTCCGGGAAGTGAACACGGTGTTGGAGTTATGCTTGACGTAGGTTGTTCTAGGATCACTTCTTGATCATAGTTGTTTGACCGTGCTTTTGCCTTCTCTTCTCGCTCTCTTTTGCGAATAGGTTAGCCACCATATATGCTAGTCGCTTGCTGCAGCTCCACCTCATACCTTTACCTTACCCATAAGCTTAAATAGTCTTGATCGCGAGGGTGTGAGATTGTTGAGTCCCCGTGACTCACAGATACTTCCAAAACCAGCTTGCAGGTGCCGATGAGTCCGTGCAGATGACGCAACCAAGCTCAAGGAGGAGCTCGATGAAGATCTTGTCCTTTGTGTTGTTCTATTTTAGTTGATCAGTAGTGGAGCCCAGTTGGGGTCGATCGGGGACCTTGTCGCATTTGGGGTTCTTCTTTTATTTTGGTTCCGTAGTCGGACCTTGATTGTATTTGGATGTTGTAATGCTTTATTCATGTAATTGTGTGAAGTGGCGATTGTAAGCCAACTATGTATCTTTTCCCCTATTGTATTACATGGGTTGTGTGAAGATTACCTCACTTGCGACATTGCTTTCAATGCGGTTATGCCTCTAAGTCGTGCTTCGACACGTGGGAGATATAGCCGCATCGAGGGCATTACAAGTTGGTATCAGAGCCATCCCCGACCTTAGGAGCCCCCACTGCTTGATCGAATTAGTGGACGAGTTGAGTCTAGAAAAAATGTTTTGAGTCATTTAGGAATTATATATCAGAGAGTTTAGGAATTCTTTTTACTCCCCAGTCCCTTCATCGCTCTGGTAAGGCATCCTGACATAGAGTTTTGACTCTTCTCTTCTCCAATTTCACTAAAAAAATTCAGGATCACACGGATATCTTGGAATCGTTCCGATCGATTTGTGACGAGAACATTGTTCTTGGTGCCTCCTGTCATTTAGGGGTTGTGGCAGTGTCCCGGGGAGTTGAGCTCCGAGGTGTTGTCGTCACAATTTTATCGTTGCAGTTCTGGAATACCTGAGTTTAGTTTCGCCGACATCGAAAATCTCTTTTATGCAGTTGTTGGTGAGATAACCTCGACGCCACCCAGTACTGGGGCGGGAGTTCGGGAGTATTGCCATAACTTGTATAACGGATGCTTTTCGAAGGTTGAGGTAGACGATTTCCGAAGGTTTCTTGGTTATGTGTTGAAGGATGGATGCAGCTGGATGTAGGATTTGCTAGTTTTGGGTGAGATATTATGCTTCCCCTGTATCCCCAACACCTGATTGCATAACCAGAAAGGTTCGGGAGTTTATAAGTGGGAATTCAAGTAGCTCTTAGGATTTCTTTCCGACGGATGTATGATATGAAATTGGGGTTCGACGTCTAGTGGTCCGCCTATTCACGATCGGTTTTACAGTGGTCTCGTTGTGTCTTAAAGAGTCCTTGGCTATGCCGACTCGGGGACGCTTCGTATGTCATGTGCACTGCCTTGTACATGATGGTGTTGTACGATCGAGCCCGTGTAGGCCCCACCATGAAAACTTCGGATGAAATCTCTATCATATGTTTGTTCCGGCTTATTCTGCAAGCCAGTTCTTAATTTGCTTTTGAGTTGTGGTATTCGAGTTGCTTCAATGCCAAGTGTTGATTCCATACCTTTCCTAAGCGGTGTTCTCATACCCCGATGTGAACATTAATCCTTTTTGATCATCGAGATTGTCATGTCAATCCTTTTCAACCAGTGTGCTTCTCTTCAAGTGGATCCGATCATTTCAACATTCGCAAGATCAATTATCAGTTTTTCTCAACGGTGTTTTTCCCCCCCCCCCCCCCCCTTTTTTTTTTTGAAGGATTCAGATTTCTTAATCACTATCCATTTTATTGATGAGAAGTCTCCCCATTCTTTTCCGCCAATGTTCTTATCCGGTGGTTCTCTAGAAGATGCTCTACTAGTTCGCCATTCTTCATTCTTTTCTTCTCCGGTGGATTCAAGTCAAGTTTTGTTGATCATACCTTTTTCCTCGTTTCAATGCTTTCTCATGCCGGTGCACCTCTTTATCATTCCAACTCTCACTATTCAATTATTCCGGAGTGCTGAAGATATCTCGAAGATTTGTGTTTCCACTTTGCATTCGTTCAAGATCTTTCGAGGTTGTTATCTTATTCAAGTCTTTTAATTCAACCGGTGCAACGTCTCTTTCAAATCATTCTACGGTGTTTCTTTTGAGTGGGCCCTAACCCACGGGTCTTTTCTCAGGATCTTACCCGACTCTTCTAATTTTCCCGGAGTTATCCTCAATTTTTCTCAAAGTTTGACGTAAGAATGAATTATCATCAGTCAAATGCCTTCTCCAAGATATTGCACATTCTTTTCGTCATTGGTTCAACCTCTCTAATTTTCATTCCGGAGTGCCTCAACAATTCATGATGGTGTTTCTCATCGTAATTCTCGGATTTTGAAGACTGAAGAAGAGTTTTTTCCCTCCATATCTTATCTGTTCTCTCAGAGATGCGTGGTTCTAGCTTATTGCCATTCTCTCATAATTGTTTTCAATTGTGAAAATTCTTTCCACCTATCCGGAGCAATTCAGGAGTCTTTTCAGTTTGATTCTCCGAAGGCCATCAATTCAGGTTTATTCATTCTCAGCTTTCAGCTATCATTCTCCAATTTTACCGGTGCTTCGTTCAAGTGATCTTTAATCGGCTCGTGATCTCTTTGTTCTCATGTATCTAAATCCTCTCAAGCATCTTCATTCATTTCATAATTCTTCCCGGTGATTCATCCCTTTACATCATTCATTTCCAATTCTTACGGTGGTTCGTTCAAGAGTTCATCTTCCTTCATTTATCATATCAATTTATTCGTTGTTTTCAATCCTACCGGTGGTTCGTTGAAGACCTTTTCCAAGTTGACTCTATATCTATCTTTATTCTTTCTACAAGAATAAGTAGTATGCCAAAGCCATCGATTGTCATCAAGTTAATTGGTGAAGGATAAAGCATAATGTAATTCTTATTCTTGTTTCATCAAGTATATTCAATTCCTTTTTCTAGAGTGGTTCATCATATCATATTCTCAGTTCGAGATGCTTTATCTTTTCTTTCCCGGAGTTCCAAGCTCTCATCATCACGGAGATCCATCTAAATCATTACAAGGTTTCACCTTGTGTTTTCGACCTCTCTTTCCTTCCATTTGATCATTTCTTTTGTTAACGGAGTTCTTCATGGAGGTTCTACAGGATGGTTCATCAAGGATTTAATTCCTTCTCGAAGCGTTCATCAAGATTCTTTTCTAAGGAGCTCAAGCATTCTTCATCTTGTAATCCGGAGTGCAATTCTTTCAACCGTATCATTCGAGGTGGCATTATGTCATTCTTGATAATTTGAGTTCATGTTTCATGATTCACATGTTATTAAGAATGAGGTTTTTTAAATCCATCAACCAACTAGTTGGAGCTATCTTGTGTTATATTTCACCTAAATCTTTCCCTGAGGATTTTGCTATTAATGGTGATAATATATGATCCAAGTTCTTCATCTATCCTCCCGGTGAAATAATTCTCTCGTCTCATCGGTCATACCAATCCAATTCTTTTCCCGTGAGTGGCAGCTTGTCACCTCATAATTTGACATGTATTCCATAAGACCATATCAAGCTTATTCTTTTCATTGTTGGTTTTCCAACAACTCCGTTCGACCCTTCTCCCAAGGATGCCTTCTCAAGCTCTTTTTGGCAGAAGTTGGCATTTTCTCCTCATTTCTCCTATTTCAATTATCTATCTTCTATTCCTTCTCGCCTTGTCGGGACCATGTTTTGATCGTGCTTATCCTTTTAACCAGAGTATTGTGTCCCTTTGCTCAAGCTCTTTCTTTTTATCAAGTTTTTCATCTCTTTTAAACCGGAGTGCTATCCGAGATCTTTCTTACCCCTTGTTCCATTCATTCAATAGTTACGGCGGCAGTGTTTTGTGTTTTCATCAAGTATCTTCTCATCTTATCAAGTTCTTATTCAATTCCATTTCCTTTCAATCAGAATGCTGCCCAAAGTTGTTCTTTCTTTTCCTCTTTCATAACGGAGTGTCTTCAACTTCGTTCATCTCCGTTTATTCTATTCTCGGAAATGGCTTAACCTTTCAAGGCTCTTTGGTTTCACTCGTTTGTCAAAGAAGCAACTTAGTTTTACCTCTTCTCTTTCTCTTCTATTTTCCCTCCGGTGCCATTCTAGATCTCGGGACGAGATCCTCTCGTAGTGGTGGAGTGTTGTAACGCCCAGAGACCGATGTGCCAGGTGTCTTCCAGTTATTTGCTGTTGTTGCCATGTCATTTGCTTGCGTGTTGCATCTTATCATGTCATCATGTGCATTGCATCATCATGTTTAAAAACTTGCATCTGTCCCGGCCTCCTCGTTCCGTCCGTTGTCCGTTCTGAGCCCAACCACACTTGCACGCGCCCGCGGCACCTCCGAAATATTATTTTATATGTGGCCGGAAAATGTTCTCGGATTGGGTTGAAAGTTGGCGTGCGGTCTTATTATAGTGTAGATAGACCGCCTGTCAAGTTTCATCGCATTCGGAGATCGTTTGATGCCCCAACGGATAACTATAGAGGCAATATAGCCGGGCACATGTCGGACATTTTCGGTCTCCGGAAACAGTTGCCGGGCTGCACTCCTCTCCTCTCATCTCAGCCCAACCCGCTCTCCATAGTCCACCTAGGCCCATGCCTACCCCTCTTTGTGCAGTGCACCGGACCTCATCGCGCGCGCGTCCGAAAGCTGTCCCGGACCCGACCCGGACAGTCGTCACCGTTGGATCCGGATCATCCCCAAACATCTACAAAACATCTCCATTTTGTTAATTGGACTCCCTAGCTATTTTATCTGCGATCGTCCGATTGCGATTGTAGGGTCGAGATAGCCCCTAACCTAACCCGTGGTGTATATATTCGTCCACCCCTAGTCCTTTTTGGTCAAACCCTAGAAATTAGGAGGTTTGTCCCTTCACCCGCCGCCGCACTCTCCACCTAATCCCCTCTCGGGATCTTCCCAGATCTGATCCAGCCAACCACGCGCAGCCAACCCCCTTCCCCGTTTTCAGATCCATCATCCATCCCTTTGATCCATCTTCAGTCAACGAGCGCCAACGCTCAAATCCTGCAGGAGCCCGATGCCCTCTGCGCCTCGATCCATCCTCACCTGCAAGATCAGCTCCGTCCTCTCCATTCCCGCCACAGATGAGCATCACACAGCTCTTTTCCTTCTCTTGTCGTCCCCGTCTCTCAACTCTCTCTCATCTCTCTCTCTTATCTTCACCAGGAGATCGCCACCAATCGAAGATGCAGCACCGTCCCGAGCTCCGTCCGTGACGCCAAGTCCCTGCCGCCCAGGACCTCCTCCTCGCCGCCCGTCGTCTTCGTTCAAGCCCACCGCCGCTGTCGCCTCAAGTCCCTGCCGCCGACGCGGCGAAGTCCTGATGATGCCGCAGCTCTGCCCCTGTCGAACCATGGACAAACACACCCACCCCGCGTGGACTCGAGCCACGCCACCCGAGGCCTGCTGCTCGAGTTGGCCCATCTCCAGCGACCGCGCTGCCTACGTCTTCGCGAAGGACTGTCGCCGCCGCGCCTACATCGCCTGAGTTCTTCCACGCCGGCCTGCTACCTCGCCTCACCTCGCGCCACCCGGGTTCTGCGTCCCCTGCCGGACCTCCCCTGCTTCGCCTTGGTCCGTCATTGTTGCCCATCGCACCACCCTTTGCCAGGCCCTAGCAGCCGCCAGCGACCTCTGCTCGCTCTGCATCGAGCAGAGGAGCTCGCGCGACTCCCTCCAGCTCGCCTCCTCTTTGACCCGATCCGGCGCCAGCGTGGTCAAACGCCCCAGGCCCAGCTCGCCCTCCATCTCCTAGCGCCAGCTCCCACCTCCACCGACTAGGCCTCAGCCCGTGGTGAGCAGCCCAACTCCTTCAGATTCGACCCATTAGTTTTTTTCCTTTGCCCTGCAATTTGCTAATTATCCAGGGAAAACCAGTTTTGCAGAAAACCCCTTCATGATCATGCATATAATAACTCTCCAACCATGCATCATATGTAAAAACTTTATATATGAAACTTGCTTAGATTTTCATCTAGTTTAATAATATGCAACTTTCATATATGTTTAAAATGATGTTTGTTTTAATTTGCCTAAATAACTTGCTAAAATGGTTTTACTCATAACTAAATAACCGTAACTCGGAATCTAATAAACTTTATATGTAAATGGGGTGGAAAAATGCCTAGATTATTATGATGGATTTATTTTGCATGTTTAACAACTCTAAAATTATGTTTAGGGCAGAATAGTACCAAATCTATAATATGCTCATGAGGAGTTTCCGGAATTGTTGTTCGTTGTTTCCGGCTTCATTTAAACTTGACTAGATAGGTAGTTTTCATTTGCTTCACCCTCTTGCCATGCTAACAACATTTAATATTGTTGGGTACATAAACGAGATCGAACTAAATAACGTGTTGTGGTTTTTTGTCAATATGCAACTCGTTGCATATTGAGCTCCACTTAATTTGTAGTGTTGTTTGTTGCACTTTGCCATGCCATGACATGTATCATTAAACCAGACATGCATCATACTTGTTTGCGCAGCGTGCCATGCTTATGTGGTGGTTGTTTACTATGTTGTTTGCTTCCTTTTCCGGTGTACTTCTTCTCGGTAATCCGGTAACGTCGCGTTTGTGAGGACCCGTTTGACTATGTCCGTTTGTCTTCCTCATGGACTCGTTCTTCTTCCTTGCGGGTCTTCAGGCAAGATGACCATACCCTCGAAATCACTTCTATCTTTGCTTGCTAGTTGCTCGCTCTTTTGCTATGCCTATGTTGCGATACCTACCACTTGCTTGTCATGCCTCTCATATTGTTGAACCAAGCCTCTAACCCACCTTGTCCTAGCAAACCGTTGTTTGGCTATGTTACCGCTTTGCTCAGCCCCTCTTACAGCATTGTTAGTTTCAGGTGAAGATTGAAGTTTGTTCCTTGTGGGAACATGGAGATGTTGTTCCTTGTTGGAACATGTTTACTTGTTGGGATATCACAATATATCTTATTTAATTAATGCATCTATATACTTGGTAAGGGGTGGAAGGCTCGGCCTTATGCCTGGTGTTTTGTTCCACTCTTGCCGCCCTAGTTTCCGTCATATCGGTGTTATGTTCCCGGATTTTACGTTCCTTACGCGGTTGGGTAATAATGGGAACCCCTTGACAGTTCGCCTTGAATAAAACTCCTCCAGCAATGCCCAACCTTGGTTTTACCATTTGCCTCACCACCACCTACTTTTCCCTTGGGAGTCGCTCTCTCAAGGGTCATCTTTGTTTTAACCCCCCCGGGCCAGTGCTCCTCTGAGTGTTGGTCCAACCGAGCAGACTGTGGGGCCACCTCGGGGCAACTTGAGGTTTGGTTTTACTCGTAGGATGTCTCATCTGAGTGTGCCCTGAGAACGAGATATGTGCAGCTCCTATCGGGATTTGTCGGCACATTCGGGCGGTGTTGCTGGACTTGTTTTACCATTGTCGAAATGTCTTGTAACCTGGACGCCGAGTCTGATCGGAATATCTTGGGAGAAGGAATATCCTTCGTTGACCGTGAGAGCTTGTGATGGGCTAAGTTGGGACACCCCTGCAGGGATTTGAACTTTCGAAAGCCGTGCCCGCGGTTATGGGCAGATGGGAATTTGTTAATGTCCGGTTGTAGAAAACCTGAAGTTGACCTTATTTAAAATGCATCAACCGCGTGTGTAACCGTGATGGTCTCTTCTCGGTGGGGTTCGGGAAGTGAACACGGTGTTGGAGTTATGCTTGACGTAGGTTGTTCTAGGATCACTTCTTGATCATAGTTGTTCGACCATGCTTTTGCCTTCTCTTCTCGCTCTCTTTTGCAAATAGGTTAGCCACCATATATGCTAGTCACTTGCTGCAGCTCCACCTCATACCTTTACCTTACCCATAAGCTTAAATAGTCTTGATCACGAGGGTGTGAGATTGCTAAGTCCCCGTGACTCACAGATACTTCCAAAACCAGCTTGCAGGTGCCGATGAGTCCGTGCAGATGACGCAACCAAGCTCAAGAAGGAGCTCGATGAAGATCTTGTCCTTTGTGTTGTTCTGTTTTAGTTGATCCGTAGTGGAGCCCAGTTGGGGTCGATCGGGGACCTTGTCGCATTTGGGGTTCTTCTTTTATTTTGGTTCCGCAGTCGGACCTTGATTGTATTTGGATGTTGTAATGCTTTATTCATGTAATTGTGTGAAGTGGCGATTGTAAGCCAACTATGTATCTTTTTCCCCTATTGTATTACATGGGTTGTGTGAAGATTACCTCACTTGCGACATTGCTTTCAATGCGGTTATGCCTCTAAGTCGTGCTTCGACACATGGGAGATATAGCCGCATCGAGGGCGTTACACCCGCAACAGTCAACAATGTATTATTCTCTTTTCATTTTCTCCTTTTTCATGTGCTCATCCACAACTTTCTATATTTATTTCAGGAAATAGTTTGATCTTTGTGCCTATCCTTTTGGCAAATTTGATTGTGGGTTGTTTTCTATTCTACACATGGAGAATCTAACTACTAGGGGGACAAAGCCATTCAGCACAGTATGACCATTTTCTATGCAACACAATTAGCTAAATAACATTCTATCCCTCAACACTAGTAGTAAACATACTATCTGCAACACTAGTATCGCTTTGCGAATATGACTCTTACCACCATTCCCCCTCCTAGTTACTAATCATGTTTGTATTCCTGCTTTTTGTATGCTCAAGACACGAGATCATTGCTCAATTTCCGAACATTCCTTGCGGCGAAGCTCTTCAAGCACCCCCAAAACACACTCAACTCATCCGAAGAGTTCTAGGCCCTATTTAAAAGCTCGTAGAAGATGTCAATTGGAACAAGATCTTGCGAGTTTAGTTTTTAGGATTTTATGGGTCCATGTGCGTGCTACATCTTCTTTATAACTGAAACAGCCAAGTTGCTATTACCTAGTAGTCTTTTGGAACTCAAGCTAGAGCATGTGTCATCATGGGGCATGTCCCTTTTTCTCTCTCTTTTCTTGAAATCCTGGAGCATCATCCATGCTGAGCTGACAATGTAAAGTAGGGATGGATGCAGAGATGGTAATGAAATAGCCACATTTTTGGCAGTTTATATCTTTGCTTTACTGGTATACATTTTTTGTCAATAGTGAAACCTACCATAACCACACATGCCTTGCAACATGATATATATTTTTTATGTGCACTCAGGAAACATGTTGTTGCAAAAATGCACACCAAAACCATCATGTATCTACATAACCATCATTCCTCTATGCAATAACTTTTTAGAGCATTGGAAACATGATGTCGCAACAAGAAACACACGGTACATTGATCATACTGTTGGGGAACGTAGCATGCAATTTAAAAAAATTCCTACGCTCACGCAATATCTATCTAGGAGATACATAGCAACGAGAGGGGGAGAGCATCTTCATACCCTTGAAGATCGCAAAGCGGAAGCATTTATCAACGCGGTTGATGTAGTCGTACACCTTCACGATCCGTCCCGATCAAGTACCGAATGTGCGGCACCTCCGCATTCAGCACACATTCAGCTCGATGACGTCCTCGCCTTCTTGATCCAGCAAGACGAGCAAAGTAGTAGATGAGTTCCGGCAGCACGTCCGCGTGGTGACGGTGTTGGTGAAGAACAATCTCCGCAGGGCTTCGCCAAGCACAACGGAAACTATGACGGAGGATAAACTAGAGGGGACGGGGTTGCCGGCACACGGCTTGGTGATTCTTGATGTGTCTTTGGTGCTAGCCCTGCCCCTCTATTTATATGTTGAGCCTAGGGGTCGAAACTTGGAGTAAAAGCCTCCACAAAGTCGGTTTCACCCGAAAGGCAAGAGTCCTTCTCGGACTCCAGGGCCAGACGCCAGGGACCTTGGCGTCTGGCCCCTAGACTCCGCAAAACTTCCTTTTGCACTTTCCAAAAACCTTGTGGGCTTTCCCCTTTGGCCCAAATAAAGTGTTCTTGTACCCAACCATTTCGGGAAACATCCGGAACCCCTTCCGATGAACTCTGAAACCCTTCCAGAGACCAAACACTATTATCCTATATATCAATATTTACCTCCGGACCATTCCAGAGCTCCTCGTCATGTCCATGATCACATCCGAGATTCCGAACAACATTCGGTTACCAACATACATAACTCATATAGTACTATATCGTCAGCGAACGTTTAAGCGTGCGGACCCTACGGGTTCGAGAACTATGTAGACATGGTCGAGACACTTCTCCGGTCAATAACCAATAGCAGAACCTAGATGCCCATATTGGATCCTACATATTCTACGAAGATCTTTATCGGTCGAACCTTTATGACAACATACGTAATTCCCTTTGTCCATCGGTATGTTACTTGCCCGAGATTCGATCGTCGGCATCTTCATACCTAGTCCAATCTCGTTATTGGCAAGTATCTTTACTCGTTCCGTAATACATCATCTCGCAACTAACTCATTAGTCACTTTGCTTGCAAGGCTTATAGTGATGTGCATTACCGAGAGGGCCTAGAGATACCTCTCCGATACTCGGAGTGACAAATCCTAATCTTGATCTATGCCAACCCAACAAACACCTTCGAAGACACCTGTGGAGCATCTTTATAATCACCCAGTTATGTTGTGACGTTTGATAGCACACAAGGTGTTCCTCCGGTATTCAGGAGTTGCATAATCTCATAGTAAGAGGAATATGTACAAGTCATGAAGAAAGCAATAGCAATAAAACTTAACGATCATTATGCTAAGCTAACGGATGGGTATTTTCCATCACATCATTCTCCTAATGATGTGATCCCGTTCATCAAATGACAACACATGTCTATGGTTAGGAAACTTAACCATCTTTGATTAACGAGCTAGTCTAGTGGAGGCTTACTAGGGACACCGTGTTTTTCTATGTATCCACACATGTATCAAGTTTCCGGTTAATACAATTCTAGTATGAATAATAAACATTTATCATGATATAAGTAAATATAAAATAATAAATTTATTATTGCCTCTAGGACATATTTCCTCCACATACATGCCACTGGAGGAATCTCACAATACAAACCTTCTTTTTCTTTCCCATATGTTCGGAAAATATGACAGATAAGAAATATTTGTGTTCCCAAGCAACACAAAATCGGAGCTCTCTTGTATGTCTCAAATCTAGGCACACATAACAATATGATCACTATTACTCCCTCTGTCCCAAAATAAGTGACTCAACTTTGTACTAAAGCTAGTACAAAGTCGAGTCACTTATTTTGGGACGGAGGGAGTATTTTTCTTTTTTTTGTATAACACAGGTTTCAAATTGAATAGAACCTAAATACATCATCAAATTTGCAAAAAATAAGTTATGGATGTTTTTGCTCAAGCACATCAAGGGAGGCTGAAAAGAAAATGCAAAACATCTTGATTAGGAGCAAGAACTTTTCCCTCTATTCTCTCGTTTTTTTCTCCCTAGAGTTTGAGTTGCGATGCTTGGGAATTTTTTGGATCATTTGTCATCACGGCTCTCAAGTACACACAAGATGGTACAACATGTCCCACCTCAAAGCAGAACTGACAATTAGGTGGTGGTGCCACCGCCTCTGTCACAACTTCGAGGGGTCCACATGTCTGCACATTGTGCCCTTCTTCGTTGCAGTACTTGCAGCGAATAGTTCTTTTTCCAGCTCTTTGCTTCCCTTCTGCCACCGCATTCTTCTCTTCTTGTTTCACCTTCTTCTTTTGCTCATCCTCACACTGTTCTACTAGTGTCTTCTTTCTCTTCTCTCTTTCAGTTGGCTGCCCTTTCTTAGGCACATAACCCGGGTTTTGCAGCACCTCCGAGCTATGAGTTTGTGCCAGGTCATCATGCAATGTCCCCGTTGCGGCAGCGGGTGGTGTTGGGTGTTCACTCTGCTGCGCCGCTTGCTGTTCTGGCAGCACTCCTCTCCTTGCCGCAGTTATGGCAGGCTCAAGAACCTTTATCGGTTCATCCAATATTTTCTAGGCATCACCATTGCAACATGCATTGGAGGCGAGCCATGTTATCCTTCGGCACAAGGAGTTGTATTTTAGCATGTTTGTTGAGGGGTTCCCGAAATCTAGCAATCGCCCAGTTCTACCCATGTTTGTTATTGCTGCTTCAGACCACCTCTCCAACAAGTATCGTTGTGGAATAACTTGCACATTGAGGTTCACCATGACCCTTATTATGTGAGCATAGATCAGGCCATTCATTTCAAAGCAGTGGCCACTACATTGAAACACCCCTTCATCCATCTCCACTTGCATAGAATAGAGCATTAGGTTCTCATAGAAGCTTGATGTAGCTTGAATAGGAGGCCTTGCCCTTGGTACTCAGTGTCCTGGTTGATAATGAAGCCGGTATATGCAATCACCTGTTTTTGAAACTTGCTAAAGATGCTACGTGTGTAGTAACCAGCAGCTTGGTGCTCAATATCGTACCTGCAACATCACAAAAAAAACAAAGGTCACAAATCAGATCACACGGATACTCAACCCATGATAGAGTTTTTTGTGTTTCTTGCTTTGGTATACCGAAAGTCGGCATACCAAGAGTATAGTGGGGGAGCGGTCATTTCAGCAATGAAGCCGACATTCTCCTCGCGATCAAGCACCATTTCTTGGCATATTTCATATTTCTGCACAAACCTCCAAACGAAATCAGTCGGACGAACCAATGTCTTGAAATATGAGTTGAGCCCCTTGGACCTGCGTGTCGTGCTCGTGAACGGGAAGAAATTGTTTTTGAAGTACACTAGAGCCCACATGTGCCTTGTACGCCACATGTTCTTCAAGTTTTTGTTTTCAGCCACTTCAAAATAATGCAACATGTGCTGCCATGTTTCCTCAAATTCCTCGTCGGTTTCCTGTTGATTGTCACAAGTGTAAAACACATCTGCAAATGCCTCATCGCTGCTCGACAGCCTCCCCAACTTAGAACACGCGTTGCTAAACACATGGAACTTGCAACACCTATGACAGATGTTTGGGAACACCTGCTCAATAGTTGTTGCCATTGCTCGGTCCTGATCGGTCATTATGTTGGTTGGATGCTCGTTATCCATTGCAACCATTCACTGCTCAAACACGCACTTAAATGTTTCAATAGTCTCACCAGGCAACAAAGGCACATCCGAGAGCAATGGTTTGAAGGTGGTTGTTGACCCCGACTATAGGAGCAAAAGGCATGTTGTATCTATTGGTGTAGAAGGTTGTATCAAAGAATACATATTCTTTATATTTTGGGTACAATGCCCTTATTCTCACATCAACCCAAATAATGCAGCCACGGAGTTTGTGGCAAGATCTTTTTGCTTCGCAAAAGGAACTATGGATTCTCGGCCTTCCTCCTCTCAAAGTAATGGACTGTCATATCCATGTCTCGGAATGTTATCGCTTGCCGGAGCTTTACATGTTCATTCGAAACATCTCTCCACATACGGGAGTATCTTGGTGTCATGTTCATGGACCCTACCAAGCACACCCATGCAATCTAAAGTTGATAGGTTGACATCATGCAACATCAGTAAGGGTTGGTAATCCTCAACGGGTATCTTGCCGTGCGAGCGGTAGTACCTAACATGCTCCGGTTGTTTCATCAGTGGATGTGTATGCTCCGCAACAAAGCAAGTCACTGTCCATCTCTTCTGCCTAAGCCCAACAATCATATGCACCGCGTCACATCTTGTTCTTATGACATGTTCTTGTTACATCCATTCCAGTGCTAGGCTTCCTGTTGGAGTTGTTTTTTTCCATCGCAATGCTCTATGAGGTGGTACTCATTTTCGCTTTATCGGGCTTTTTAGCATACATACACCTAAAGACCCTTCTTGATCAGTATTGCATCCTCTTTCTCCTAGCCCCTCTTCTGGTTGTACTTTGTAGAAAACTATATGTGTCCCGAACCCCAACTTGAAGGCATAGTCACTATAGAATTTCCGGGCATCCTCAATTGTGTCAAACACCATGCCAACATAGGGCAGCAGCGACTGTGATGAAACATCTTCATCAGCCGAATCATCTTGCATCACATCATCAACATGCAACAAACCATCTGAATCTTCACCACCATCAACAAAAATGTTCCCTTGGACACAACTCTCTTCCCCTTCAATCCCAGCTTCATGCAAATGATGCACATGATTTTTGTAAATAGAGTGTGTAAATAGAGTGTTGTGAAACGGTCATTTTTCATCTACATGGAATCAACAGTTCTTATGTTGTTTAAAAAATACAGGTGCACAGCTTCTGTCATGTTTCAGGGACAATCAAAATATTTTTCTGGTGCACAGATATATTAGACACATATTTTTCACTCACTGTGGCATACACAATCAAAATGGTATCAGAGGCATTTGTCACATGAGTGATTTATTTTGCTTTTTTATCAAATAGGTTGACAAACAACAAGTAGCAATCATCTCATAATGCAACTAAAAAATAGAGGGGATCATGTTTCAGAGACACATGAAACAGATAGGGGGGAGGGGCACATGAAAACAAAATGAATTCTAGCTCCTTGTTTGCACAACACACATAGGGCTTCATGTGTTTTAGAGACACACATGTGTGCATGTTCTAGAGTCGGAAACTCACCCAGCTCCCCTGATGCGATCTGGTCGAAGGAGTTTTAGGAAACACAACCATGGAAGCGGGGAGGGGGGGAGGGGGTGAACCAGGATGAGACTCCAGCTCGCGGCGGAAGCCCCCCATCGGCGGTCGGAGTTGAGAAGGATTGCCGTGATTATTCTCGAAGCAAGGCCCCTATGTGAGGTCGATCTACGCCGGGCCCAATCATCTGTCCGCGATATGGTGCGCCATGACGTTGCAGAGAGGCGCCTGGAAGAACTACTTGTTCCCGCGCGCCGGCGCAACTGGTTTTGCGGAGGTTGGGGGCGGCGCCGCGCTGGGCGCAGCTCGGTTGGGACGGTCGGCAGGGGCTCTGTTTTTAAAACAGAGCTGTTGTTGCGGGAAGTAAAGAGGGGTCAGTTGGGATGCGATTGTTACATCCGACGACTGTTAGCACGCTGATCCAACGAAGGTCCATGCGGCGGATGGTTCTAACATATCTGCCAGCCGACCGCGTAGCGCCGCCCATATCTTTACCTGATAACCATCAGGATAACCTGATTACTGTGTCACAAGCTTGGTATTTCTATTTGTGCAAATTTTGTAGTTATTTCAGTGTTTTGCATGATGCATAAGTTTTTTCACAACAGAAAGAAGTGGATGTACAACTTGATTCTGCTTCATTATTTAGTACCAGTTGACTTTGTAAATCCCAGTTTCTTCAGTATTGTAACTGTCAAATCGTCAAGTTAACCTGATTTTTCTCTTTGGACAGCTTGCAATTTGTAATATTATGATTTTCCTTTTGCAGAAACCACTTCAACTAGCCCAGGATTGTGTCTATTAGTCCTCCAGTATTTGTTGAGATGAGATAACACATTGTATGACAGGTAACAAGCAAGTGAAGCAAGAAGATTTTTTAAATTCCTTGGAAAGTATAACCACCTTAACCCAGGATGCATGATGAAGGATTCAATATGTCAGGACCAACGAGGGAATTGCAGTATGTCAGAACCAATGAGAGAATTGTAGAGCTTCATATTAAGTTTATTTTAGCTGCTTGCCCGCTTCAAGTGTCTAGATTACAGGAAACATGTTTCTTTAAGTGACAAACTTGGATACCAATTTATTCAAACTATTATATTTCTTATAGAAGCAATGCAATATATTCTCTCTCTTGTGCCTATTTGAAATACCGTTGTGGGTCTGTGCTTTGCATCTCATATTGCAAGGATAACACATTGTATGCATACTCTCTCTCTTAACTGTAGCAAGGATGGAGAAGGAAAGAGTGACGAACCTTCTAACATGGATATTGTACATGTATGAGCTACGGGTCACTATTGTTTATCATATGGATTGTAGATGTAGCAACACTGAAATTTATAACATATCCTCAAATCTCTTCATTTTAGCATTTATGATATACTAGAGCCAGCAAAAAATAGAATAAAAAGGTTCATTAGAGAAATATTATAATTGATGACTGAATGTCAATGGCGGTGATTTTATATCTATGTGTGGGAGCTTGATGAAAGATTACATGCAGAGTATAGAAGTGAAAACCATCATTTTTCTATATGAGCTATTACTAGAGGAGATATATATTTCTAGCTAAAGTTAACATTGCTAAAATATTCCACGGGGTGGCAACTCTGGGGCAAGAAGCATACATGTAAGCCTATTCGGAAATGTCTAGAAATGTTGAAGCTTCAGCACCGCGCTCTAGCTTTCGTGGAACTTTCACACCGTTTGGGTTGTGATGGTTAGCTTCTGTTAGTTGAGGGGTTCGTCATGAACATAGCATAGGCCGACGATGGGGAGGTAGTCTATACCAGGGAAGATGGCGGTGTCGGGGTTTCGGAAATGTCTAGAAATGTTGACGCTTCAGTGCCACGCTCCAGCTTCTAGGGAAGGGCCATACCGTTTGGGACGTGATAGTCAGCTTCTGTTGGTTGAGGGGTTCGTCATGAACATAGCATAGGCCGATGATGGGGATGTTGAGGAGGTTATCTATACCGGGGAAGATGGCGATGTTGGGGAGGAGGCCAATGGTGTGGAAGATTGAGACGGGATGGAGGAAGTCGACGGCAGGCAATGGCGGGGCAGCAGATGAATAGAATGAGCTAGAGGGATGGCGGTCGGCCCTGGCGGGCTCGTGAGAAGGGAACAATGGTGATGTCATGGCTAGCGCTTTGACCAGGTTCGTTTCACAACTAAGTGTTACACAACTTGGTGATGGCATTGTCATCGAAAAAATATTAAGCTCTGTGATTTCGACTTCCTACGATCCGCGTAGTTGGCGAAGCATGGAGTTGAAGGACATCCGAACAATACCTAAACTAAAAATCTGCTCCATACCAAATTGAAACAAGACTGATTGATGCGCCTACCCTATCAATGATTGAATAATTTTTGTGTCACCTCATGATACTATCCATGCATTATAATGATTGAATAATATTTTGTTGGTTTTAGTGTCATCTCATGATACTATCCATGCATTCCATCCTCAAGAAGTTATCCATGTAACTTAATCATTGTTTGATTCGTTCAACTGTATTGTCACCCGTGGCAACGCACGGACACGTTTACTAGTAATTTGTAAAAAGAATTTTAAAAGTTGACCCTTCAATGTACAGAAGTATAGATTGGAATGAAAAAACCAGCTGATTTTTTCCGGCTTATTTGCCAGCACCGTCGCTTATCGTTCTTAACTACCACCCGTCCCGTCAAAGAAAAGAAAAAAACACCTCCCGTAATCCCATCTCTCCCCTCGTTTCCCCGTCGCACGCGACCTCAGAGGCGATGCGGCGGTGTTAGGGTTTGTGCCGCCGCCCCGTCCGCTCCCCCTCCGTTGCCGGCCACAGGCAATATCACGCCGCCGCCTGATTTCTTATCTCCCTCGCCCCCCAGCCCCCCACGCACACACCCTCCACGCCTCGTCCGCGACCCCTCGGCGACGGCGGCAGGAGGTCACCTCTGCTTCTTCACGACGACCTCCGGAAGCTGCCCGCCAGCCGGCCCCTCCAGCAACCTCCCATCCGCGCCGGTTCCACCTCTCCCGAGCAAGGTATGGACCCATTACTTCTGATAAATGCCTGAAATCTGCCGAGTCTGTATCAATTTGGTGGCAGATTCGGTTTTCTTTATAGTGTGTAATGATTAATTTGGAATGCAATAGATGGACAAGGCAAATTGGATGTCCTACTAATAAGGTTTTTATATTAGATATACTGTAAAAACAGAGTTTTTTCCTGAGGCATGCAAAAGAAGAGTCAGGGAATAAGATTAGGCCATTAGGATTGTCGGATCAGATCGAAACCAGACATACTGTAAAAAAAGGTTTGTAAGTATAAAATTGAGAGTTTTGCAGGTTCCCACAGTTGCATAAAAAATGTGCAGCTTTGCGTTGCGTTGCTTTAGATAATTGTGTTACTTTTGTGTTGGGGTGGCGTCTGGAGTGGGATAGTTCATGTTTGAACTTATTAGCTTTATAATCTAGTTTAATCCCTTCTGCACAATGTCAGTTAGGTGGTCAAATTTTGCTCTTGTATTGAGTTCTAACATTCAGTAAAGCTACTAACTACTTGTGCTTTGATCGGTAGCTGGGAAAACACCTTGAGAACACAACACACTTGTAAACTGAACTCTCCAGTAGGTTTCACGTTGGGTTACCTACTCAATAACTATGAAGATACCTTTCCTCTACCATTGTCTGCTTGTAACAAGTTTGTCAAAGGATTTGATATTTGGCTTTCATGATCATCAGAAAAATCTGAACCGTGATTATTGCCTTTTGTTACGTCTCGTATTTGGCAGGAGCACACTTTGTGTTGCAGTATTTATTGCTTTTTAAGTTGATTTTACCGATCATGAATTGTAATGAACTTAATATTGGAAATATGGGTTATTTTATTGTACAAAAAATTGATTTATGGGGTGATTAAGGCCCCACTCCATAGCCCTCCAGCTCCCAACTCTGCGGACGGAGCACATGGACTGCCCCGAACGATATAACTCTGTGAGCTGAATTGGTATATCTGGGCTAGGCGTATGCAAATTTCTGGAGCGAGGGATTCCAGGATTCCAGATCTAGCCAAACGATGAGTTGCTCAGAATTACCCGCAAATACCACTGGACTCAGCTGACCCGGATGGAAAAAATCGCCTCGACCCATCTCCTCTTGCACATAGCGACCTAAGCCTAGCGCTGACACACCGCCATCGCCGCCAGCATCTCCTGCCAATGCCCTGAGCCCCTGACGCAAGCCAAGTTTTGGTGCCTTCACGTGGTCCTCCTGGCCCTGACTCATCGCTGTAATTAAGAAACCCCTTCCGTTCGTTATATTCCACATGTCACAAATTTGTTTGAATTACTGGGCTTCCATGAAGGACAGGACAAGCAGTTAATCGAAGCTGTATGGATTCATTGTTATTATATAGCACCCATCCTTTGCACGTATTGGGAATATAGTTTGATGCCTTTAGCTCCTCGCAACTTACTGTATGTTAAATTTCAAAATATGTATGCAGTTTGCTACGTGCATAGCTGCACCTTCCATCCCGTTTATGTATGCTTATATGGTACTAAGTTTGCAATGGTGACATTATATCTCTCTCTTTGCCAGGTTTTTTTGTAAGAAAAGAAGAAAATCATAGATGGATATCATGCAGACTAGTGATTCTTCACATCATGGAATTGTAGAGAACAGCCCTTATACAACTCCCTATGATAGACGTGTGGAAGGTGATCAACTTGGTGCTTCGTGGTATTTTAGTAGAAAAGAAATAGAAGAGAATTCCCTTTCAAGGAGAGATGGTATTGATTTAAAGAAGGAGTCTTACCTTCGCAAGTCATACTGCACTTTCCTTCAGGATTTCGGGATGAGGCTTAAAGTGTAAGAATATATTGTACCATGGGTATTTTATTGTTACATCTTTTACTGAGTAATATACCTGATGTTTTAGCAGTATTATTTGAATCTTGAAAGTTCTTTTCAAGTTTCTGCAGATAACTGGATGTTTTCCTATAGCTTAATTTCATTCAAGCAGTTTTTGTTTCTTTCTCATTTCCCGTTAAGAATATCTGAGATACTTTATGATTGGTGTTACCCTCATTTTATTTTCAAAACCTGAGGAAAGTACACTGCGCACTTAAAGCATAAATGATTGCATTTTTTATGACAGTTCTTGTATGTACTGTGCATGATTATGTTCTATAACCTTTATGGACAGATTGTCAGGGCCTGTTTAGTTGGAAGCCAAACCCTGACACACTTTGCCTGTTTGACCTAGTTAGGCAAGTGTCTGACATGCTCAGACACTCTTAGGCTGCGAATCAACATACATTTAATGATAATATTTGATGGGAGGAATAGCTAAAGCATACACTGTGAGGTATGTTTGTTAAAAACATAAGATGTTAGGGATGCAGATGTTATTCAGAAGATCACACAAGCATCACCTCTGGTGATCGAGGGAACATGACGCATAGGTTTAAAATAAACATAGTGTCCTTACATGATAGGTTGCCAAGCATGCTGAGTGCTCAAGTGCTAGTTTAATCATTTCCCCATCCAGAAAAACTTGTCTGCTTTTTCCTGGCATTTTACTTGACTATATGGACTAAATGTTTTTATTTAATCATGCGATATATGTACTATGTTAGATATTTGATAATTATCTGATCGTTGACCTGTCCAGTTTTTCTTCTGCCTAAGCATTTTTGAGCATTTATGTGCACTCCATGCTTGTTAGCTTTGTATCTTAACTTTATTTCTGTGACAACATTCAGAGATAATTTAGCACTATTTGATGTGAATAATTTGATGGTAAAGCTCTCAATTATCAAGCCATGTTTAATTTGTTCAGCTGAGATATTTGCTAGCACATGCTTGTTAATATGATATTTATGTTTGAAAGTTGCTAGATATGCCTGTGATGACACTACTATTCAGGTTTTACCTTTAAAAATGTCTTCTTCATCAGCACATGGCATTTTAGGAATAAGTTATTAACATATTGTTACTCAGTTTTTCCCTTAAAAAAGGGTTGATGTTTTCTTCATCAGCACACGGCATTTTAAGGAATAAGTTCTTAACATATAGTCCCTTTATATTCTTTGATTTTTTTACTATAGAGAATTCGTAACATATTGGCCCTTACCCCAGTGTTATGTTCATTGATTTGTTACATTTAGCCCACTTGTTTTTATCGGGCATGGAACAATGGCTGATGACATCCTTGTCTAGGTAGAACAGTAAATATTCAACCGTATTTAGTGTTTTATAGCCCTTTATGTGCCCTTAGAACATTTGCTCCATGAATGTTTATGAAGCAGTAAAGACCCCGTTGTATTACTGCATGAATTGTGCTCTCTTGGGTTGGTTGATAGTTGTTTATGGTATTTTCTTTCCTTATTGATGAATTACTTCATTATGTAGGCCCCAAGTAACAATTGCTACAGCTATAGTATTTTGTCATCGTTTTTTCCTTCGTCAATCTCATGCCAAAAATGACAGACAGGTAAGCCTTGCTGAAATTTTTATGAGCTTATATGTCTGTTATCAAACAACATATTTTCTACTTTATCTGTAAATCGTTTTCTATGCATGGTAGGCAGTATACTAACATGTATTCAAACATTGATGCTCGCCACCCATATTGTGAAAGAGAAGAATAAATGATTTGTTGTCGCCTTAGAACATGTATCTTATTGGATTCCATGATATGGTAAATTTTGTTTGGCTCTGTAGGAAAGACATGCAGGCTAACACTATAGTGCATCTTTGATTCAAATGATTTCTTAATGAATTTTAGACGATTCTAATCCTTAGGATTGTGTCTACATGGGTCGTTTGATTTGTAGGATTGCAATCTACATAAATTCTCCCTTGATCCATTTGCATTAGATTTCGAAGGAAAATTTACATCTACTCCAACCTCTTGTTAAGAATCCTACGCTTTTGGGGTATTGAAGAAGACATGATACTCTATTGCTGTGTTTTTCTTATTCCTTTGCTTTAGAAATCCTGTGAATCAAAGCGGTCCTAAGTATTTTTTTTCTTGGATAGCGTACAATATAGAGCATGCTGCTTGCAATATGTTATTTTTTAGGGGTGGTATTTTTCTTATACTCAACTTCATGTTGCAAATTGTCGTCAATGTAAGTTCATTATAATCTGCAGACAATAGCCACAGTTTGCATGTTCTTGGCGGGTAAAGTTGAAGAAACACCTAGACCCCTGAAGGATGTCGTACTCATCTCTTATGAGATCATCCACAAAAAGGATCCTGCTGCAGTCGCCCGAATTAAGCAGAAGGTGAGATTATTTTTGTGAGCATTTTCTTGATAGCACACATGATCTTTTTTATACTTGTTCTCCCTCACAACATAAAGCTGCAACTCTTCTATAGCTGGTGCATTTTTATTTCCTGAGTACTGTGACAAGAACGGTTTGTGTTGTTGTGTGTAGGAAGTGTATGAACAACAGAAGGAACTTCTTTTGATCGGGGAGCGCCTTGTGCTTGTAACACTTGGTTTTGACATGAATGTGCACCACCCTTACAAGCCTTTGGTTGAAGCAATAAAAAAATTCAAGGTTGCTCAAAATGCACTTGCTCAAGTTGCCTGGAATTTTGTCAATGATGGGTATGCTGAAATTACCCTTATCCTTACAAAAATAGTAATCCCCCATTATGCCTATTTACTATACCTTAAAAGGGGTGTACAGGCTACGCACTTCGCTTTGCCTGCAATTTAAGCCCCATCATATTGCTGCCGGCGCAATCTTCCTTGCTGCAAAGTTCCTCAAAGTCAAGCTTCCAGCAGACGGGGAAAAGGTCTGGTGGCAAGAGTTTGATGTAACTCCACGTCAGTTGGAAGGTTGGTCCCTAGATACATAGTCAGTATTGCATATTTGCACAATTTTACTATGCATTATTGTAAGGATAGTAGTTTAAATGCCTTTGAAAGCAAGCAGCAATTGTTCCCATGCTTTAGGCGCTTATGAGATTGGATGGCCAAAATTTCATCACCATCTTAATCTTAGTTCAGCAATGATACTGGAACTAGGTTGGTTAGGTCAGAGACACAAGGTGTTTCGTGAGGTGCACAGAGTACTCCCTCCTTTTCATAATTCGAGCAAGCTTGTCTTAGTTTTTTTTACTTCCTTTTCACATTACAGCGCGTATTAGGAAATCGAGGCGCAGCAAGCCAATGCACGCAAGATTATATTGTGCCCTAGTTATTGAACATCTAAGTAACTCAATCAAACATAAAAAGAAAACAACAGCAACAACAACAACAAAGCCTTAGATGTGCAATACTTACACGTATCACACGAATCTCCACGTAAGATCAACGGGATAGGACTTAGATGTGCAATACTTATGGTACATCTAGATGTGCTTTGGCAAAACTGATATACATATCACAAGAGGTTCCATGAGCAAATACATTAAGCCTAATAAACAACCCCCCTTAACTCCTTGGTATGCGAGTTGTTGACTTGTTGTTAAGATGTGCTCCTTTTCTAAACGGAGTATTATTGTTCTGGGATACGAATGCACAAGGGAATGCCATGACACGAACATATTGTTATGAACTTGTATTTGGTAGCCTTATTTATGGGACTTGAGGTATTTTTGTTGGTGTTGAGTGTTGACTTGGAGGACAACTTTTCTGGTAGCCCTTGCCTGTTGTCATTTCTGTTATACAGAAAATTTGCTTAGTAGCATCACAATGAGGTATAGTTTGGAAATTATCATCTAACATGTGGATGGCATGTGGGACCTGGGACCACACTAAGCAGCAGACTGTATTTTTCAGCTTGGTGATTTTGCAACGGTACTGAGCAGTATTGCCCGTTATTATATATATCTATTTTTATAGAGCTGATGCTCCTTTTACTCCATTTCTGTCATGGTGATGGTTTTTATGCTCTTTGTTGTGAAGTAAGATGCATACCAAAGAACCATTCTTATATTTTTTGTGACATTTGTTTTCAGAGGTTAGCAACCAAATGTTGGAGCTCTACGAGCAGAACCGTGTTGGACCACCACCTTCACAAGGGAATGACACCGAAGGCAGCTCTGCAAGTGTGGTTAATCAGCGTGCTCCTGTGAAATCTGAGGAGCCTCCTGCCCATGAAACTCATCAAGCACCTAGACAGTCGAGCGTACCAGGCCGTCATGGGCATGACCACCCTCAGCCTGAAAAGCAGAACTCAAACCAGAGGATACCCAAGAGTGAAGCAAGGGATGGCACTACCAACAGCAATGAAGGCACAAATATGTCCTCATCAATGATGGATGCGATGAAAAAGATAGATAAGGATAAGGTGAAAGCTGCGCTGGAGAAACGGAGGAAGTCGAAAGGCGATGCTGGTAGGAAAGTGGACGTCATGGATGATGATGACCTGATTGAGAGGGAGCTGGAACATGGCGTGGAGTTGGCTGCCGAGGACGAGAAAAAACACGACAGAAGGCAGGGCTGGCCCCACCCCGCGCACCGGGAGGATCACCAGAACACGGCTCGCAAGGCGGAGAACACCGAAGAGGGCGAGCTGTCCCTGGATGGCCAGGAATACCGCTCTCCTGGCCCCGACAACCGGAAGAGGAAGGACGCGCACGAGCACAGGAGCAATGACCGCAGCGCCGAGAGAGACATCAAGAGGCCGAGGCCATGAGATGAAGTATTCATTGTGGGGGGTGATCAGCGGTGACGGACTGAGAACTGGTGTTTTGAGCGCCAGTGCGTGATACCTAGTTTTTGCATCGCGGGAACATACAGGTGCTTGTTTGCCTATGTTGGGAGATTTGAAATGTACTGTACTGTAACTTGAAAAGATGAGGAGTATGTACATGTTCAGGTTATGGAACATTCGGCAGCAGTTTGGTGTTGAGGAACGATAGGGAAGAGGCTGCATGGCCTGCACCCGAAGGCTATATAAATAACTTTTTAAATACATGGATTCGAAGCAAATTTGGATTGGGACATTTATATGGATTTGAAACAAATTTGATTGGCACATTTCTATGCTGGTGCTGTGATCTGATGCTCCGTATTTTGGGTGTGCCATTGGTACTGTCAACCATCGTCAGTTCATTGGTGTGAGAAGCAAGTAATAAACGAGTAACCATTCCGCAAAAATATACTTCCTCTGTTTCAAAATAGATGACCCAACTTTGTACTAAAGTTAGTATAAAATTGAGTCATCTATTTCAACTTTGTACTAAAGTTAGTACAAAATTGAGTCATCTATTTTAGAACGGAGGGAGTAAAAATTAAACGAGTAACCAAGCTATCGATTTGTTTCGGTACATTTTCATAACAACTCGACAGCCATAGGCGCAATACACACAAAAATTGCCGCCTGAGCAACGAGCCATTCTTCGCGGGCGCATCAGGCGTGACGCACCCGCCGTCTCCGTACTACGAGCGCTCAGTCCAGACCGACTGGACGGAGCCAGCCGCCCAGGCCCCGGCGCCCCGCACGAACGCGACGGCCGCCTCGCACTCGGCGATCACCAGCTTGTCGGCCCCGGGCCTCGTGATCGGCGGGAAGAAGAGCCAGAAGGCCGTCACGAGCACGAACGCCAGCGTCAGCGGGGTGGCCACCAGCCGCGGCGGGCGCCACCACGCGTCGTGCCTCGCCCACCACGCCTCCGCCACCGCGCACGCGCCGTGCAGCGTGAAGAAGGCCGTCGCCTCCCCGGTGGGCGGCCGCAGCGTGATGTAGTAGAACATGAGCTCGTGCGCCAGCCCGGACACCAGGAACGTCGCCAGCACCCCCGCGGCGGTGCCCAGGCGCGCGCGCACGGGGCGGTGCACGCACGGCCGGAGCACGGCGGGGACAGAGAGGTTCCAGCGCCGGCCCCAGAAGTCCCGCAGCGACGCCGACAGGTACGGCCGGTCGAACTGCGGCTCCAGATCCATGCCCAGCAGCGCGCGCGCCGCCGCGGCCGCCGACGCCAGGACCAGCTCCAGGGCCAGGTACACGTGGAACGCGTAGAGGGTGAGCAGGACGTACTGGTTCATCGCCTCCTGGTACCGGTACAGCGACACGATGACGGCGAGCAGCGCGGCCATGACGGCGGAGGAGGCGAGGTCCAGGCCCGACGACGTGCCTTGAGCCTTGTCGGGCCCGTCGCCGTGGAGCCTGACCGGGCCGGAGGCGACGGCGACGAATGCGGGGAACGGGAGGGACGGGTGGAGGGGCCCCTTGCCGGCGGCGAGGCGGAGGAGCTTGAACTCGGCGAGCCAGGCGAGGAAGAACCCAGAGATGGCGCGCGGGTGGATGGCGCTGAAGGCGAAGGGGAGGAACGGGAGGACGGCGAGCACCGGGAGGAACGCGGCGAGGCGGGGCAGGCCCGGGCGGAGGCGCCCGGCCGCGAAACGGACGTAGCACATGGCCGCGGTCACCGTGGCCGAGACCGCCGCCAGGCTGCGCAGGTCGCCGCCGGACATTCTTGATCGTCGTCGGCCCAGATGCGACGGCCACCGGAGGTTACCCGCGCTGCCTTCTGGTAGAGGTTTACAAGATCCAGGAGCGCGCGAGAGATCGGGAATTTCGTGGTGGTCTTCTTCGAGTCAACGGTGTAAGCTCAGTTGGGAGATGGAAGCACGATAATTGGCTCATTTTTATTTTCTTCTTTTGGCTGCCCCGCCGCTGTCATCATTTTTTTTTGAGGTGACGCTGTCATCATTTTATAATGTTGCGGTGTCGCCAGAACCAAACGTCCAAAGGGAAACATGCTAGTGGTAATATGCTAGCCCACCCAACAGCCCAAGTGGATTGAAACAAGAATGGGGCATGGCCAACGTCGTGATTGAAGCAGATGGTTGAGGCGATCAACAACTCCTCCTGGAGCCATTATCCCTCAATGGAGTTTTCTTGAGAGAGAGAGAGATTAAAGCTTTGTTTTGAATAGTTTGGATTGCTCACCACATGTGTCATGTGGTGAGAGATCAAAGCTTTAGCCCTTTTGAATGAATGGAATGAGGATTTCTAGTTAAGGTAAAAACACAGCGCAAGTGCATCTCATTGCCAGGGCCCCACGGGTTGTACGGTGAATTGCTGATTCGCCCCCAAATTCAAACGCCCATACAGAGGAGTGAAGCCTGAACGCTAGCTAGTGATTATGTCCGCTTGCAGAACTTGTACACGGCAAACACCAAAATAAACATAGATCATCGAGCAAACAAAGCGCCAAGTTCACCTTTACACGCTGCACGCATGGGTTTATTTATTACTACAACACCAAACAGTCAGTCAGGCAGATGGTGTGTCCTTTATGATGCTAATGGCGATGCTTAGCTAGCTGCAATGGCGGGCGGAGACTGGGGCAGTGCTCCTTGACCTTGAGGCTCAGCCGTAGCAGCGGATGGGATCGGAGCAGCGCTTCTTGGCGGACTGGCCGCCCTTCTCCAGGTACTGCTGGTGGTAGTCCTCGGCGGGGTAGAACCTCCTCGCCGGGAGGACCTCCGTCACGATCTTCTCCTTCCACTCCCGCTGCTTCTCCGCCAGCGACTCCCTGGCCTGCCGCTCCTGCTCCGCCGTGTAGTAGTAGATGCCCGACCGGTACTGCGTCCCGACGTCGTTGCCCTGGCGTGCAACGAGAGAAATTAGCTTGTAAACGAGGCCAAATGCTGCCAATATGTACTAAAACCATAGCAAACGGGGAGGACGCCGCGGTGTGAGTCTAGTTATAAGTGACAACACCTTACTTACAGTATGTCGTGATCGCGGTACCTGCATACATTTTGAAGATGGACTCGACTTTCAGATACTGAAGAATTCTGTAGCTACTATCTCAGATCAACAACTTGAGGGAGCTCTCAGAAATTGCCCATAGCGTGCGTACAGTTTATGAAAGGAGACAGTAATGTGGACAGTGCACCGGAAATCTCAGCGAGGGCTACGGATCGATCACATTAGAAAGTGTATAATGAAGTGCGTAGCGAATTTTCCTATCGCAGAGGCAATACAATGATCCACAAGAATCCCCCTTTTGATATTGAAATCGTCTACTTTATCTTAAATGGGGAGGAGAGAGAATATTCGCACCCCCGTATTAACAAGCCAGATAACTACAGGTACCAAACCAATCACTGAGACTAAGTCAGCCCCCCAAACCCGTGCCAGGTTCATCGAACCTTGCAACGCCGGCGACGAGATCGGCTCGGAAAGCCCCCAACGGCCGCCGCCGGCCTGGCCGGCATGCTACGCACTCCAACTTACGGCGAGAGCAGCGGCAGAGGCATCGCATCACGTACCTGTTTGTTGAGCGTGGTGGGGTTGTGCTTGGCCCAGAAGACGTCGAGGAGCACGGCGTAGGGGCACTCCTTGGGGTCGTAGTGCACGCGCACCACCTCGGAGTGGCCGGTGCCGCCGCCGCAGACGTCGCGGTAGGTCGGCCCGTCCAAGTGCCCCTGCGAGTAGCCCACCTCCGTGCGCGCCACGCCGGGGAGCCGCTGGTACGCCAGCTCCACGCTCCAGAAGCAGCCCGCCCCGAACTGCGCCAGCTCCAGCCCCTCGCCGGCCGCCGCGTCGGCGTCCGGGCCCGCCGCGCCGGTGCTCGACATCCTGTTGCCCGTGGTGGAGGGTGGACTTTTCAAGGATCGGCTGATCTGTTGTTAGAGGAGACGGGCGCGCGGTGATCGATCGGGTCTGGAACTCTGGATGTCCAGGTTTTGTAATAAGGCCTGTCGAATTGAATTTTGTTTTCAGGAGAGGGATTATCAGGGGGCGGTGAGACGTGGGCGTGTGGCCACTTGCGCCGTGCGAAATGAACGGTGCGAATCCGTGGTTCAATGCAGTCCACGATTCCCACCGCATTGTTCACACATTTAAATGGCTTGGCTTCGTAATTTCAGGTCAATTCAGTACTCCCTCCGTTTTTTAGTCTATATATAAGGTTTGGTCAAGCTTTGTAGAGTTTGACTAATTTTATATTAAAAAATAAAGAAAAGTATGTTTTTTGTCCCTCAATTTCCCACAAAATATAGACTTGATCTTTCAAGATTTTTTGGTATACATTTGGTCACTCAAGTCTCAAAACCGGATAAGTTTGGTCCTAAACCAGATTTTGAGCACGTTGACCGGTTTTGACCGCCACAAAACCGCATGGTGAACAGTAAATTAAAAAAAAACATTCAAAAAAATCTGAAATTGTTTGGGGTCGAATATGCTTACATGCGCAAGATGCGAACAAAATTTTGTGCTCTTTTGGCTCTCGAGGAGCTCGTGGGAAAAACAAAAAATATATGCCTGATGAATAGTAATTCAAAAAAAATCAAAAAAGAATTCAGAAACTTTTTGAGCTCCTCGAGTGTCAAAAGAGCACGAAAAGTTGGTCGCACCTTGCGCATGTAAGCATATTGGATCCCAAAAAATTTCAGATTTTTTTGTAGTTTTTTTTAATTTACTGTTCATCGGACAGTTTTGTGGCTGTCAAACCCAGTCAACGTGCTCAAAATCTGGTTTAGGACCAAACTTATCCGGTTTTGAGACTTGAGGGACCAAATTTATACCCAAAAATCTTAAGAGATTAAGTCTATACTTTGTGGGAACTTGAGGGACCAAAAACATACTTTTTTTAAAAAAATATAAACATTCACAAGATGAAATCAATATTATCAGATGCACCATGAGATATATATTCATACTATATAGTTTTAGTATTGTAGATGTTCATATTTTTTTTTACAAATTTAGTCAAACTTTGTCCAGTTTGACTTTGACCAGATTTTACATGCGGAGTAAAAAAAACGGAAGAAGTACTAAGGTTTACATGGTCGTGAACATGTATACAGCTGCAGCTCGACTGGAATGAAGATAAGGAGGAGAAACTCCAATTGAATGAGAAATGCTGCTACATCATTTTAGGGATTCCATGTGGTAAATCGCGTCCCTTATCATTTTAGGGATTAAAATTTCATTTGCTAGGAGAAGTGCCGATGAAGCTGTTCATACATGTGGGAGGGCGGCACTAGACCTATGGACTCACATCCCATGTTCTTTACGTAATCCCTAATTATTTGATTCCTTCTATGCAATGCAATTGGACATGTATCTGCCTAATAATCAGTAAAAGGACCCCAATATGCATCAAACATCAAATTTGAAGGGGCCCTTGAGAGAATGAAAACGTTTACTACACAAATACCCCCAGCCCCCGAGCGCGGTCCGCAAACCCTATTCGGCGTCTTCAGCGCCATTACTTCAGCTTTCGCAAATGGATGCACACACCCCTCGGCAGGGACATACCCCATTTACCCTTTTGCATGTAACTGTAAAAAACGCAAACGGGGCAACCCCCCTCTCTTCCATGCTGGGCTGGCCCGTTTATCCCTTTTCTGTTTAAACTGCAAAAAATTGTGCGCAGGTGTGATTCAAACCAGCGGTCTCCTCATTTAGTGTTAGCTACTGTGGCCACTACACACTCTTCTGATGTGATTTGTTACATCCTTTTCCCTCTTTTCTTCTTTCTATTTTTTCTTGTTTCTTTTTTCAAAATGGGTGAACATTTTTTTAACAAAATCAATAAACTTTTTCATACCATGATTTGTTTTTTCAAAATCTGGTGAACTCTATACAAATTTGTGAACTTTTTTTGAAAATCTGAGATTTTTTTTTCAAAATCAATGAACCTTTTTCAAATTAAAATAGTTTTTCAACAAAAATCGATAAACCAAATCCGTGAACCTTCTTACAAAATCCAATGAACTTTTTTCAAATTTGTGGACTTTTTCTATCAAAAATGATGACCTTTTGTCATATTTATGTTTTTTAAAATATCTGGTGAACTTTTTTCAAATTCATGAACTTCTTTTTTAAATTGATGAATATTTTTATATTTTGTGAACCTTTTTTTAAAATCCATGAACTTTTTTAAAATTTGTGAATTCCTTTTCGAAATTAAGTTTCCTATTTTCAAATAATTTACACTGGGACTGAAACAAGACTCAAATATCACTATTTTCGGATAGAAAACATCAAATTAATCGCCGTGTTGTGGTTATTGCGTCAAGTCCATCGACGTTGGCATGCAGGTTTTAATCCCACGCCTCACGGAATAATAACGGTGAATATATTTCTTTCCGTTTGTTTTTGAGCATGTTGTTGGCTGCTAGCGATGCTGGGTCGGCCCACTACCGCTCGCCTTCGAGCGCCAACTAGCCTAAGCGGCGCCGAGGGCGCCAAAGAGGAGGTCTCAACGCGAAATGACCGGGTTGCATACGAGCCAATCTGCACCCTTCTCTACTGGTCCTTTTTTGTCTTCGGCCTAGCCCAACTATAAGCTTACTTATGGCCCTTGCCAGCTATAAGTTGCCCTTAATAAAACAAAAATTTTAACTCAAAAAACATAAAAGTTACCATCAGAAAAAGGGAAGAGAAAATATGTGCACAATTCATGAAGCACAAAATAACAAAAAAGCATGAAAAAGTACATCACTTAAACAATAAACAAAGATTTTTCATCCTTTTTTGGGAATATAAAATTGCCATGATGTAAAATATATGAAAATTGCCATGTTCCACATGCTAAACCCACCACACAAAAGAAGAACCTGCATGGCATTGCCACTGCGCACTACAATAGAAAATACCTAGATGGACAATTTGAATGGTAAATTTTTTAAAAAAAGTATAAACATACAGGAAATTGCAACGGTCCAATAAAATAACATTGGAAACTGGAATTTGGCCATAGTCCATTGCAAATGGTAAGGGAAAAATTATGTAAAAAACATGATAAATTTTGGGAAATGGTTGTGCTGGTCTCATGGCAAATCTAGAGAAATTATGTTTTGTAAAAAAGGCATGGCAAATTTGCATGGTCCAATATGAAAAAAAGAAATTACCTACATGCAAAATATCTACAAATGTAAATTAAGTTGTCATGGCAATTTAATTTAAGTTACCATGGCAAACAATCAACATCTAGTTGCCAACCCCCTTACGATGTTCCTTGATAAACAAAACTTAAATTAAGTGAGAAACACAAAAATTGCCAGCACTGAGAAAAGCCATATTAAGACTGATAGATTTACTACCACTTGAAATGAGTGGTTAGCTATTTCAAAAACAATCAACAAAAAAAGAAATGGTAGATTTACCATGATGTAATGCAATATTTTGCCATGCTGATTATATAAAAAATTCCATGTAAAAACTACTAGATTCATCATGATGAGAAAAAAAATAGATGACATGCCAAAAAAATTGCCAAGCTATGGATAATGAAACTACCATGATGTAAATAGTACAATTGCCATGAAAAGAATGCATACATTTTGTACGGGGCGAAGAAAAAATGCCAACTGAAACAAAAAAATAGAATGACAAAACTTATACTACATGATGGAAACTGTCCGGATGTAAAATGACAATTAAGTATGATGATAATGTTGCCATGTAAAAAATATCTTGGTTAAAAAGTACTCAAAAAGATAAAATCATAGCAACTTAAATTCCAAAAAAAATCATGGCAAAATTGATAAATGTGTTGGTGACAATTGCCATGGCAAAAAATGTAAAAACTGATAAAATCATGAGAAAGGTTTTAAGATTTTTGCCATGGTAAAAGTTGCAAGTTGTTTTGACATGCCAAAAGTTGACATGCTATATCTAATAAAATTGGCATGCCATGAATAGTAAATACCACCATGGCAAATGTAGTGTATATTATTAGTTTTTGTGGCAATTAATTTTCTGTTAGCTATGTTTATCATGAAAATCCTTCCCACACCCCTCATGCTTTTGAAAAGTGCCCATTTTACTTGGGTGCTACCTCAAATGGCAACTTTAAGAGAAAAATGTTATGCAAGTCATGAAATTTTTGGGAAAATGTGAAGTGTTCACATGGAAAATTAAGAAGGAAAAAGTTTTCTCCAAAACCTTATGAAATTGAAGTCAGTAGATATTTATTTCTATGCCAAAACTAGGTTTTAAATTCCGTTTTGTACGATGACTATTATTCAAACAAGTTGCCATGACAAAAATAAAGCTACCATGGTATAATTAATAAAATGCCATGATGTTAATAATGAAAGTCCATGCTACCTACAATGAAACCATTGTTGTCTGAATAATAAAGCCATGGTGTAAACAATAAAATTCCCATGCTACCTACAATAAAACTAGCATGATCTGGTCATTAAATTCTCCATGGTTTAATTAATAAAAATGCCATTATGTTTAACTAATAAAATTACTATACTGTAAATTATGAATTTGCCATGTGAATTGTCACATCTAGAATTGCCATGAGACAAGTTTCAATCCAGAAATGTCACAAATAGAATTGCCATGTGCAATGAGACAAAAACATGAAAAACAATTGTTTTAGTTGATTTAAACTTGACAACATCTATAATTTGCCACGTGACTCTTACAAAACAATTTCAAAAATTGTCATGTCTTATACACCAAAAAAGCAAAAAAAATCCATTTGAAACATGTTTTATCTGGCAGATGGACATTACGAAATTGTATAAATTTTCGATGTGACAATTTATAAAATTACGAGTGCCATATATTGCTTATAGCGAGCAATATTTTGTAGCTCGCTAACAGTGATCGCTGAGCGAGTTGGCGCATTAATGAAGAGGATGCGCCCTGAGCGAGCGTTTTTCAAAAGGTTCTTGTGAGCATCCAATCAGGTTTTGGGAAGCTTCTAGGCTGGTTGTTTTGAGAATCTTCCAAGACATTCGTTTTCTTATTATCACAACCAGATTTTTTGGTTTATTGATCAGTTTTTTCATACATCATTTTCTTCTGTTAATTCATAATTTTTAAACTTTTGTGTTTCGATTTGCGAATATTTTATAATTCAAGAACATTTTTCATATTCGTGGGCAATTTTAAACTACTAAATTTTATTTAATTCATGAACATTTTTTCTAATCTACAAACATTTATGAACTCGTAGAGAAATTTACCATGAATTGAAGAACATTTTTTAAAATCCATGAATATTTTTTGAATTTATGAATCATGGATATTTGTTGAATTCATGTTT